>NC_134877.1:48650623-48655623 GCF_041734735.1 Babylonia areolata
AGAAGCGCACTCTCTTGGCCTCACCTGGCTCCTCTTGAAGGTAGCTTATATATATATATATATATATATATATATATATATATATATATATATATATATATATATATATATATATATATATATATAGACCGTGTTTACCAAACATTGATTCGTTTCAGGAAAACGTTCCTTTTATAATCCGTATGATGAAGGTACCTCTGTTTAAAAAAAAAAAAAAATGTATATGATCTCCATGTGCGATGCACTTGCCTGTAGGAAGCTGTGCCCCTCCCCCACGCCCCCTCCACCTCCCCTCCCCCCTCCCTCCCAAATAAAAAGAAAAATAAAATGAAAAGAAGAAAGGATTCCCCGAACTTCCATTTATTAACAACCTTGCATATCTCCGTCCATAACACAGGAGCGTTTCATGTCTGTCTGCCTCTCTGTCTCTCTGTGTCTGTCTGCCTTTCTCTCTGTCTTTCTGTCTCTATCACTCTCTGTCTCCCTCCCTCTCTCTCTCTCCCTCTCTCTCTCTTTCCAACTGGACAGACTCCATAATTTTGCCATTATCTAAGAAAGGTGATATTAGTAATGTAAATAACTATAGAGGTATTTCTTTGTGCAATGTAAGTAATCAATTACATAGTTCCATTATTAATGCTAAACTACAAGAATGGATATTATTCAGAAAAAACAAAAAAACAAAAAACAAAAACACACAATTGGAGAACATCAGGCAGGATTTAAACAGGGCTATTCAATAACTGATCACGTATTTACTCTAATGGCTGCAGTAAAGAAACAGTTTGCAAACAATAAAAAGTTTTATGTAGCTTTGGTGGACTTTGAAAGTTATTCGACTCAATTTCCAGAAAACTTTGATGGCCTATTTCATTAAAGAATGGAATCAATGGTAATTTACATCGTTGTGTGAAAAGCATGTACAATGAAGTGAAAGCGAGTGTGAGAGCTGGGGCAACTTTTTTTTTTTTTTTTTTTTTTTTTTTTTTTAATATCTGATTGTGTTAATTGCGTTCGTGGGGTTAAACAAGGGGATGTTTGTAGCCCGGTCTTGTTTTCACTTTTTATTCATGAACTCGCTTTGGAAATAATGCGGTATGGTCAACATAGAGTTACTTTTGATTTGATTGAATTGTTTGTTCTACTTTTTGCTGATGATATGATTTTGTTATCTACAACAACAGTGGATTTACAGCGACAGTTGAGCAGTTTTTATGCTGCGGTAAGTAACTTACAGTTAAAAGTAAATATGGATAAAACAAGTATTGTTCTGTTCCGTAAGAGAGGGTATTTAGCAAGAAACGAAAGATGGTCATATGGAAATGAAAGAATTACTGTTGTATCTTGGAATTTATTTTTCAACAAAATTTAGTTTCAGTTTCGCATGTCAAGATATAGCAATTAAAGCACAGAAAGCAGTTATTCGGATACTTCATATTTTGTATAAGCTTGATTGCAATTCGTTTGGTATTTTTATCAGGTTATTTAATGCTGAAGTCCAGCCAATACTGCAGAATGCTGCATAAATATGGGCCTTGGAAAAGGGTGAGCAAATAGAAAAAGTACACTTGTTTGCAATGAAACGATTTTTTTTTATTGTGGACATCCGAACGCCACATGATGTTGTGCATGGGAAGCTAGGGAGATATCCAATTAATTTAAACTCGTACATTAAATGTAATTAGTATTGGTTGAAACTTACAAGAATGAACGAAAACAGGCTACCGTTCAAAGCTTATTGGATGTTGTATTCCTTCGATAATAATGAAAACACACACACACACACACACACACACACACACACACACACACACACACACACAAAAAAAAAAAAAAAAAAACAAAAAAAAAAGGGCAACGTGTGTTCGTCAGTGCTTAAATTCTTGTGGTTATTCTTTTGTGTGGAATAATCAGGGTGTTGAAGGTATTCAATGTTTTACAAGGTGTTTTAGACAGTGAATGGTTGATTGTAGGTGACAAGATTGGCATGACCATAATTATGGTAACTAGTGATAGGTTTGCGCAGTTTAGAATCTTTAAAACATCGCAGGGGACTGAACCATATATCGCGATGGAAATCAACAGACAAGTAAAAAAGTGCACTGACAAAATTTAGATTTGGTGTTTCTGATATTGCTGTTCACAGTTTCAGATACTGTACTAGGAGTGAATATGGTAATACGTGCCGATTGTGCAACCTGGGTAGGGAAGGTGAACTGCATTTTTTGTTGTGTCGCCCTGCTTTGATGACCGCAGACAAAGATTAATTCAACTTAAATATTATAAAAATCCCTGTGCTTTCAGATTTAATTTGCTCATGTCGTCAAAACATGAGCTTACTGAACAAAACTTAGCCATATACTTACATGAACCATTGAAGAGAGTTCGAATCGTTAATCTGTGAATGTTGTTGAGCATTGTATTAGCTGCTTTCGGTTGATTTGTGATGTTGGTTTATCGTGTCAAGTCATTTTCTTTATATATCTGCTTGCATGACCTCCTTCAGTAAGGAGTTTTGGCCTTGATCTGAATAAAAGATCGTTATCATTCTCGTTATCTCTCTTTCTTTCTTTCTTTCTTTGTTCTTACCAAACAGTCCTGCCCCACCTTCAACACTCTGAGACGCCAGGCATGGCCCAGCTCGGTGGAGCTCTAGAAGAAACTGTGGGGACCGGCAGGGTCCCTGCGGCGGACCGCGGACTTCGCCGTCCTGGTCGGACTGAAAATCTAGTGTGGCTAGGGAACGCGAAAGAAGAAGTTCTTACCTGGCAGAAAATGCTAGAATAATCTCGACATTATCAATGTATATCTACAATGCACTTGAACTGAGAGAAAAAAGCATCCATAATTTGTAAATAAACACATGGTTCATTCACCATATTTTGTTGTTAATGCAGTTGTTATAGACCAGATGCCTGACCGTAAAAACGTTTTCGTTTTCGTTTTCTCTCTCTGTCTCTCTGTCTCTGTCTCTGTCTCTCTCTGTCTCTCTTTGTCTCTCTGTCTCTCTGTCTCTCTCTCTCTCTCTCTCTCTCTCTCTCTCTCACACACACACACACACACACACACACACACACACACACACACATACACACACGCACGCGCGCACACACACACACACACACACACACACACACACACACACACACACTCTCTCTCTCTCTCTCTCTTTCTCTCTCTCTGTTACCATCTCTGTCTCTCTCGGTTTCAGTATGTGTACCTGTCTCACTATCCGAATAGATAAACCAAAGCGGTACTGGTGTGCTGGTTTCGTGGCTGACATCAAAGAAACAGACTTTTTTTTTCGGGTGTAATACTTTCTTAGGCCTGTAGGTCAGTTCAGGCATGAGCTTGTTTACTTATCTCTTCTATATCGACCGAGAGAATGATACCAATGCTAGTATTTGGAAAGGAAAGGAAAGTAGCAGTGATGCGCTCTCTCTCTCTCTCTCTCTCTCTCTCTCTCTCTCTCTCTCTCTCTCTCTCTCTCTCTCTCTCTCTCTCTTCTTACACACACACACACACACACACACACACACACACACACACACACACACACACACACACACACACACACACACACTTTTTAATGCACGCAGTCACGCAAGTACAGATGCATACACAAAACGTGCGCTCAACGCAACAGTTAACATACAAAGAAACGCACATACACACACGCGCGCGCGCGCGCGCATGCACACACATACAGAGAAAGAGAGAGAGAGCGAGAGAGAGAGGGAAACATCTCTGTACCTTTCTCTTTGCGTGTGTTTAATTATATGTCTGACAAATAGTTTGTGTGGTTTTTTGTTGTTGTTTTTCTGTAGTTTTCAGATACTGCAATTGTGGCAATGCCATGAGTTCATTTACGTGCTCAGGGTATTCCATTTTAACGTCTCCTTCGAATTATTAGCATAAACGTGCACTCGAACGCAACAGTAAGCACACACACACACACACACACACACACACACACACACACACACACACACACACACACACACACACACACACACACACACACACACACACACACACACATACACGTGCGAGCGCACATACTCACATATACAGATGAGAGAGACAGAGACAGAGAGAGCGAAACAGACAGAGACAGACAGACAGACAGACAGAAGAGATTCGCGTGGGAAAGTGTGGGCGGTCCCGATACGGTTATGAATTCGCGGACGCGGCGGGGGCAATTTTAATGAGCAGAGAGAAACTTAATTAGGCATGACCAGCTTTAACTTATCTTTGAAGGCCGCAACGGCTCTCCGCCCCTCTCAGCAAAGCTCGATCATCAAAAGACATATTCCTTGCTTCCTCTCCCCGCCAACAGCGGTCTACTCTGTCGGATTATTTCTGTCCCAGATTCGGTTGTTTTTGTAAGGTTTTTATTACAGTGCATCGGAAAAAAAAGAGAGAAAGACGATGCTTGTTCGTGCGATCTTGCTTGGAGTTCCGGTTGTGTGTGTGTGTGTGTGTGTGTGTGTGTGTGTGTGTGTGTGTGTGTGTGTGTGTGTGTGTGTGTGTGTGTGCATGCGTGCGTGGGTGCGTGCGTGCTTGTTCCTGTCTCTCTGTCTCTTCTCTGCAAATGTATCTATCTGCCTTCTATCTGCTTCGCTCGATGTCTGTTTCAACTCTCTCTGTCTCTCTCTGTTCCCAAGTGGGCGAGTTGATAACATGTGAAAAGCCACCTGTCTCTCTGCATATGTGTCAATTTTGTTTTGTTTTTTCCTCTATCTACCTTTTTTTTTTCTTTTTTCTTTTTTTTTTTTTTGCTACTTCAGTTTCAAATTTTCAAGGAGGCGTCATTGTGTTCGGACAGATTCATATACTCTACACCATAATTATCTGCTGGGCAACAGCATAGCCCAACGCGCTTAATCAGGCCTTGTGTACATGCATATATATATATATATATATATATATATATATATATATATATATATATATATATATATATATGCGTACCTACCAGAGTGGATTTCGTCTACAGA
>NC_134877.1:48665623-48670623 GCF_041734735.1 Babylonia areolata
CCAACACGCTAGTCCGTCAGACCAACAAGATTAAGATCCCTATTCCAAGAGTAAATCTGTTTAAATCCAGTTTCATTTATTCAGGAGGATGTCTATGGAATAATATTTCATCCAATTTTAATGTCCAGAAAAACATTCAAGAATTAAAAAAAAAAAAAAAAAAAAAAAAAAAAACCCACCTTATGGACAAATATGTCAGTATTCCAACCTGACTTGATTTTTATCTTATTGAATACGCATATAGTTTAGCTGTATGTCTAACCACTGTTGCAAGACTTAATGATATATAATCACAATCAGTGTCGTGCATACATCGTGTTGTTGTTGTTTTTGGGGGTTGGGGGTTTTTGTTTGCATTTTTTTTTCTTTTTCATTTTAATATCATAATGTTTGTATCAGGATTATGAACATGTGCATGACCAAATGTGTATGTGAATGTCATGTCCTTACTTCCTCATCTCTTATTTACTTTGTGGATATTTTGATTCATTTTCATTTTCTATTTGCCCTGAGGGTTGGACGAAAAAAAGCACATTCCACTTCCCTCAATTAAAAAAAAATAATAATACAAAAAAAAAAAATAAATCGTTCGTTCGTTCTTTCTCTCTCTCTTTCCCTCTGCTCGCTCTAATAACTCCCAGTTTATTCCTCTCTCTTTGTGCCTCATTCATCTCTCTCCTTTCTCCTCAGTCTCTATCATTTCCTCGGCTGTCCCTCTTTCTCCCCCCTACTGTCTCTTGTTATGTTTCTCTTTCTCTTCCACCTTTCGTTTCCATCTTCCTTTTGCCTCTTCCTCTGCCCTTCCCCACCTCACATCTCTCTCTCTCTCTCTCTCTCTCTCTCTCTCTCTCTCTCTCTCTCTCTCTCTCTCTCTCCCCTCCACCTCCCTCTCTCCCCTCCACCCCCTCTCTCCCTCCCCCCCCCCCCTCTCTCTCTTTCTCTCTCACTCCTTGCCTCTTTCGCATCTTCGAATTTCTTCAGCTGTCTTTCATCCTCTCTATCTTTTGGTATGTCACTGTCTGTCTCCCCCTGTCTCTACCTCTTTCCATCGAAGTTGCTGTCTTAGAATAGATTACGATACGTGGCATTGCAGTGCGTTTTCCATAAACATTTTGCACAGACATTTTTTTTTTTTTTTTCTGTGAGTAATATATTCAACCTGAATATTCGAGCTTTACATTTCAGCACATCGTTTGCTTGTTGCCAAAATGATCAGTCTATCACACATATTATTTTAAAGCTTATTCCTTTTCCATTGCTGATATTGCTTCCGTGAATTGCATGGTTCTCAGGTTCTCATACTGACATTATCACATCGATAGTTAATTCAAAACTGAACAATACAAATATTCATATCATAATCGATCGTTTATTCTCTTTTTGTTGTTGTTGTTGTCGTTGGTCATTTGCTTTTGTCAGGGTTTAAAATAGTAAGAAATACAAAGGTCGTGAGGATGGTGTGTGTGTGTGTGTGTGTGTGTGTGTGTGTGTGTGTGTGTGTGTGTGTGTGTGTGTGTGTGTGTGTGTGTGTGTGTGTGTGTGTGTGTGAAGGCATAGTAGTTGATTGGGCACGGCTTTGAGCTTTTGTCCCAAGGAGGAGTGAATCTCTTGCTCGAATACTGTCAGTTTACTGGTGACGTAACTGTGGAGATCAGTATAATGTATTAGTTTCCTCATCTTCTCGATGTGTAAACCTGTGCAAGAGAATCTAATGACCTTAATGGTTGTATTGTATTGCATTGTGTTGCATTGTATTGTATTATACTGTGTTGCGCTGTATTGTTTTGCATTATATTATATTATTACACATTTTTTTGTCACAACAAATTTCTCTGTGTAAAATTATGGCTGCTCTCCTCGGGGAAAGCTCGTCGCTACGCTGAGAACACCACCCATCGTTTTAGTATTTTTTCCTGAATGCAGTTTTGTTTTGTGTGTGTGTTTTCTATCGAAGTGGATTTTTCTGGAAAATTTTGTCAGGGACAACCCTCTTGTTGCCGTGTTTTTTTGTTTGTTTTTTTTTTTGTTTATTGGGTGAGGGGGTGGGGGTGGGGGGGTTACCCGCGCTAAATGCATACTGCACACATGACTTCGGTTTATCGTTTCATCCGACTGACTAGCGTCCAGACCACCACTTCAGGTCTAGTGGAGTGTGAGAAAATACTGGCGACTGTGGGATTATCTTGCTTCTTAGGCGGACGCGTTACCTCAAGGCCATCACTCCACACATTAGGTGAGGCTTGTTAAGAAAGTCCACTTATCAGATGGTGGAACGCGAACACAGAACATGGAAGGAAACAAAAACGAATGACGGCGTATCATCAAAATTAGCAGCAGCAGCACAAGCAGCTGGAAACAAAGGAAGAAGAAGAAGAATGAGGAGGAGGATGTGGAAGAGGAGGAGGAGGTGGAGGAGGAGGAGGAAGAAGAAGAAGAAGGAAGAGGAGGAGGAAGAGGAGGAGGGGGAGGGGGACGAAAAGGACAAGTAAAACAAAGACAGGAGGCAAAAAACAGACTGCCAATAATCGGTGAAGAAGGGTAACACAAAACGTCAAGATAAAAGACTTGGGGGGGGGGGGGGGGAGGCTTCAGATGAGTTTATTGTTGCATCCAGTAATTACAACTGACGGAGCAAGCTATGCTAAACAATCGATGTCCCTGGCCTATGGGAATCTGGGCTTGTCTAGTGGATGGGGACCTTGGATGGGCACAAAGGTCAGCTCTGCATGTTATCCACACTTCTTTCTCTGTATTGTCTTTTTCTCCCTGATCAATGTGATGCTTGTGTCTCTCTGAAGTTCCCCTTGATTGGCTGCCAACAAAGTCTTTTTATATAATGGATGAGCGAAAATGAAAACTTCTTCTTCTTCTTCTTCTTCTTCTGCACATATGGTGACCTGGGAGATGTGAAAAATCTCCACCTTTAACCCATCAGGCGCCGTTACCGAGATTCGAGCCCAGGATCATCAGAATAAAAGTCCAACGCTTTATCCACTCGGCTATTGTGCCTGCCGAAAATGAAAGCAAAATAGATAATTGATTTTGGGAGGTTCTGTGTGCAGCATTCCAGTAAGAGGACTTATGTCCAGCTATGAGAGAGAGCTGTGCACTCTTTGTAGGACTTTATGTAGGAAGGGAAGGTCGTAGAAATAGGTCATGCCGGAAATAGCAACCCTTGAATAATAATGTTTTTACTTCTTCCTTCTTCGTCTCCCCCTTTATTTCTGTTCATGTCAATCTCCCTCTCTCTCTCTCTCTCTCTCTCTCTCTCTCTCTCTCTCTCTCTCTCTCTCTCTCTCTCTTTCTTTCTCTCTCTCTTTCTTTCTCTCTCTCTCTCTCTCTCTCTCTCTCTCTCTCTCTCTCTCTCTCTCTTACAACAACAACAAGAACAACAGCAACGACATCATCATCATCAACATCAACAACAACGACGACGACGACATCATCAGCAACAACAACAACTACTACTACATAGGATGACATTTATTCAGCGCATCTATCTACGTTAAATAAGACTCAGTGTGCTGGTAATTACCCATTCACACGCAGCCACGCTCGACAATAACTAACCACACACTTTGTCTGTCTTTGCACAACATACTCTCTTGTTCTAAGCGTTAATTAAAGAATTCGAGGTATGTTTGCTCCAATGTGTCACCAAAACACGTTTATCAGACCTGTTCGGTTCTGAGGGGGCTCAAAGACATAGTACAGCAGACACCAACCATATTGTGCACCAAGCTACATGACACTTGACAGGACTTGGAGAGGACGATGCCATTCTTCTTCTTCTTCTTCTGCGTTCGTGGGCTGCAACTCCCACGTTCACTCGTATGCACACGAGTGGGCTTTTACGTGTATGACCGTTTTTACCCCGCCATGTAGGCAGTCATACTCCGTTTTCGGGGGGGTGCATGCTGGGTATGTTCTCGTTTCCATAACCCACCGAACGCTGACATGGATAACAGAATCTTTAACGTGCGTATTTGATCTTCTGCTTGCATATACACACGAAGAGGGGTTCAGGCACTAGCAGGTCTGCACATAATTATGTTGACCTGGGAGATCGTAAAAATCTCCACCCTTTACCCACCAGGCGCCGTCACCGTGATTCGAACCCGGGACCCTCAGATTGACAGTCCAACGCTTTAACCACTCGGCTATTGCGCCCGTCTACGATGTCATTCATCAGGCAGGCTAGGACTGACACTGTGAAGAAGCGAACAAGATGAAAAAACAAGAAGAAGTTGGCTGTCTACAGTCCATGGCATATACTGCTCTGGTACTGGCTGGGCATTTGTATCCTGTCATTTCAACAATCCGGACTATTTTAGCCCTGTACGGTACAACGTGATTTCCTTGATTCCTGTCTGTCATACAAACCGCTGGGTGGCTACAAACAAGAACTTTTTTTTTTCTACATATCTTGACCGCTTTCTTCAGACGTGTATGACTTTTCATGGAGCTGTTAAAAGGCGTGACTGTTGACATTATTTTTTTGTCAATAAACTTTTTTCAGTAATAACTGGTCACCATTTCCACCCTCATTGTTGGTTGCTGTTTCTGTTGTTCTTGTTATCGTTGTTATTGTTGTTGTTGTTGTTCTTCTTCTTCTTCTTCTTCTTCTTCTTCTTCTTCTTCTTCTTCTTCTTCTTCTTCTTCTTCTTCTTCTTCTTCTTCTTCTTCTTCTTCTTCTTCTGTGCACAATATGCACAAAGAACTTCAAATATTACTTGTTCAATTACTTATTAGATATAACACATTGAAAATTATGCATAAAATTGTTCATAACGCATGCCCTCAAAATTTAAAATCATTATTTTGTTTCCAGTTCCAACGTAAATCAGACAAAGCTATTGTCCCAAAGCCTAAAATTTATTTATTTAAGATGAGTCTCATTTAATGGAAGCATAGACTGGAACATGCTTCCAAAGACATGTGGTCAAATTCCAGCCATATCTCTCTTCAAAACGAACATAAGAATATTTCTATTCGATACA
>NC_134877.1:48678123-48695623 GCF_041734735.1 Babylonia areolata
GTGGTGCTAGATTGTGGGAAAACAAATAATATACATTTCCAAACCAGATCTGTTTATACTGAATCCTTCTACCCCCTTAAATTATTTTACTTTTCTGAAATATTTGAGATATGACCAATTATTCAACTACAAATATGGGTAGTTTGCCAATGAAGATGGGTGGGGTTTTTTTTTAACAGATGTTACCAACAGAATCAGCTGGATACTTTTAGAACCAGATTGACTCTTTGAGTAAGTTCTATGACATTCCCCAAGAGCAATGACAATGCTTCGTTTGATTCTCCTTTGGTAGTTCTGGAACCTTACTTAGCGAATACATTGTTGGTATTATGTCATCATCGCCCTCTCTCCGCCCTGTTTTCTCTTGCATCTTCATGCATTTCCTTTCACTGAATAAAATTGAACTAGCTGACGGGCGCAATGGCCGAGTGGTTAAAGCGTTGGACTTTCAGTCTGAGGGTCCCGGGTTCGAATCTCGGTGATGGCGCCTGGTGGGTAAAGGGTGGAGATTTTTCCGATCTCCCAGGTCAACATATGTGCAAACCCGCTTGTGCCGGAACCCCCTTCAAGGCAGAAGATCAAATACGCACGTTAAAAATCCTGTAATCCATGTCAGCGTTTAGTGGGTTATGGAAACAAGAACATACTCAGCATGCACACCCCCGAAAACTGTCATTGTTTATGTGCGCAGTTGTGTCTTTCTCTTGTCTTCCCTATTTTACTCTTTGTTGTATGTTTGTTTCCCTGTGTCTCGAGTTGAGCAGACGACGAATGATAAGGAGAGACGAAGCAAAGCAAAACAAAAGAAAGAAAAAAAAAGAATAAGTGCTTTGCCCACATGAGGAGAAAGTGGAGAATAAAGGTACACACTTTAAGTATTGTATACAATTTAAAAAAAAAAAAAGAAGAAGAAGAAAAAAGAATATGCCAATAAACAGATGTTGATACACACATTTGAAGTGAAAAACTATGTCTTGAAAGATAGGAAAAACAAAAACACACAAATGTACTAATACGTGCGCATGCCCGCACACACACACACACACACACACACACACACACACACACACACACACACACACACACACACACACACACACACACACACACACACACACACACAAACACGTACATGCATACTAATATCAATCAAGAGGGAAGACATAAAAATGAAGACTGCATTTGTGCATACAAGTGACTTCCTCGTCCACAAGAGAGAGAGAGAAGAAGAAGAGGAAGAAGAAGAAACACGCCCTGTCATTTTATGAAATAATTATATTATTCCACTTTATCTGTAGCATGTCTTTTTCTCTCTATTATCTAAGCTTTCTTTCCTTGAGCATTTCTTCTTTCTTTCTTCCAACATAACTTCATTCCTCAGCTGTTGTTTTTTTGCTTGTTTTTTTGGTTTTTTTTCTTTAACCATACTTCCCAAATCTTTCTTCGGTGTTTCTTCTGGAAAGTCATAAAAAGATTTAAAACTTACCAGACCAGAGAGCTTTCCAACAGAATACGGCTCATCGACGAAAGGAAGAAAACGCAAAATGAGCCCCAAGCTGAAAAGAGCAACCATTGGCGGGGACTGTAAAGATGGATTTCTTCAAACGCCAGTAATTGCAGCCTGGTGCGGGCAGTGATGACAGCATTCGACGAGGGCTGACCATTCGGGTCTGGGACTAGGTTATGGGGGGTGGAAAGCCCTGGGGACCAATAGTTTCAGATGCCAGTGTTGAATTAGGTTACGGTCAAGGTGGTAGTACCATTTTTCGGTGTCTTCTCCTTACTTCTATTTTCTTGCGCTTTGTTATCTCCTGCAGGATGAATGTACAGTGGAATATGTCTAATGCTAACGTTCATATTCTAAATATATTTGTTTAATAATTACGATGTAATAATTATTTGCAATGTTTTGTTTTTTTTTTAAAGCGAATATGTGAAATGCTTTTATTTGAGAACATATGTTTATTACTCTTGTTTAATCAAGTTATCCGCGTGTGTGTGTTGGGGGGGGGGGAGGGGGGGTGTGCGGGGGGGGGGGGGGGGGGGGTGCGGATGTGTGCTGATTATCTGGCTGTGGTTTTCCGCAATTCATCTTTATTCTTATCTTATCTATTACAATCAATGTGCAGTATAGTAGGCTATGTTTATAATTATATTCAAATAATGTTTCTTAATTCTTTCTGTTTTTACATTAAGAATACTAGTTATTACCTGCATTGTGCGTGGATGTATGTATGAAACGATGTATGTGATATTTTTTTACATTTGTATCTTCGTAATATTTGTAGGGGCTGTTGTTGGCTTTTACAGTTATGGTCTCCATGTTGTTTAGTTGTCTATGTTGTGATAATGCACCTGACCAAATTTCTCCAGTTGGAGATAATAAAGTTATTCTTATCTTATCTTATCTTATCTTATCTTATCTTATCTTATCTTCTGTGTGTCTGAGTCTGCTTTTCTGTGTATGGGGTAGTCTGTCTCTGTTTCATTCGTTTTTTGTTGTTGTTGTTTTTTTGTTTTTTCTGTCTCTTTGCGCCTGTTTTTTCTATGTCTGTCTGTCTGTCTGTCTGTCTGTGTCTGTGTCTGTCTGTCTGTCTGTCTGTCTGTGTCTGTGTCTGTCTGTCTGTCTGTCTGTCTGTCTGTCTGTCTGTCTGTCTGTCTGTCTCTCTCTCTCTCTCTCTCTCTCTCTCTCTCTCTTCTGTCTGTCTGTCTCTCTGTGTCTGTGTCTGCCTGTCTGTCTGTCTGTCTGTCTGTCTGTCTGTCTGTCTCTCTGTGTCTGTGTCTGTCTGTCTGTCTGTCTGTCTGTCTGTCTGTCTCTGTCTCTGTCTCTCTCTCTCTCTCTCTCTCTCTCTCTCTCTCTCTCTCTCTCTCTCTCTCTCTCTCTTCTGTCTGTCTGTGTCTGTGTCTGTGTCTGTCTGTCTGTCTGTCTGTCTGTCTGTCTGTCTGTCTGTCTGTCTGTCTCTCTCTCTCTCTCTCTCTCTCTCTCTCTCTCTCTCTCTCTCTCTCTCTCTTCGTCTTTCTCCTCATCCATAACTCTGCTTCAGCCCCTGTCTTTGTCCCTTTCTCTCTCAGTTCTGTATCCTTTCTTTTTCTGTTGTTTGCTATCCCCCCACCCCCACCCCACCCCCACCCCTCCACCCCCATTTTTTTCTCTCTTTTTTTTTCATTTTGTTTTTCTTTCTTTCCGTGTCCCTCATCTCTTTCTTCCCGTTTTATATATATATATATATATATATATATATATATATAAATCACCCGAATCCGAATCTCCCGTTCTATAATTATCCCTCTCCCGCCCCCTCTTCTTCTGTCTTGCTTCCCCGCACCTCTCAGTGAGCTAGCAGTAATTATAGATATCTGGTCAGTAACGATATATATATATATATGGTCAATATCTATAGACTGCAGCTCTGAATGAATATGATCCACTGCAAATATGCTTTCCTGAGCATATTACACAGGTAGACGTTTAAGATGTAATGTGTACAACCATAGTATATAGATATCTGAATATTTCCAGCCCATGTATCAAGTCTGCCTTCAGTCATATTTGCCAAGTGGTGCGTTAGTGTTTGATTTTTGTTGTTGTTGTTGTTGTTTCATAATCATACAGTATATGTTTGACGAAACTTTTTTTTTTTTAATCAACGCTTATTTTTGTTGTTTGTTTATTTATGAATTTCGCTCTGTTCATTTTCCTTGATGCGTTTTTTTTTCTTTCCATTGTGCATTACGAGAGGGGGAAAGAGACAAACAGACAGACAGATACACAGGCAGGCAGGCAGACAGACAGAAATATAGACAGACAGACAAGCAGACACAGAGAGGGTGTGTGTGTGTGGGGGGGGGGGCGGATTGAAGGGGGGAGGGGAGTGAGAGAATTGAAACGTGTAATGTAATATTCACTAACATCATATTTCTAGTCCACGTTTTGAAGCTATTTCTTCACTTTCTATCTCTAATTCACATCGTTTCTCATTTTTTCCCCTTCTGTTTTTGTCCGGACTCACTATTTCCCAGATATGTTTATCCTAGTTCCACATCCAGTCGAAACCTTTAGGAAAGTTAAAATACCCAGCAAGCTTTCCGACTCAAAGGTCTTTGTGGGATGAGCAGAGAAAGAATGAAGCAAAAAAAGCCCCCCTAGCTAAAAGAGCGAGCATTGCCAGGAACTGCAAGGATGGATTTCTTCAAACGCCGTAATTGCAGCCTGGTGCGGGCGGCTATCGCTGGAGACTGGTCAATGGAGCTTAGCACGTGGGCGATGGGGGAGGATGGGGGAAAGGCGTGGGTGTCAGTAGTAACAACAAAAGCTCACTAGTGATAAGGAGGGTGGGTGGTGGAAGGATGTGGTGGTGGTGGGGGTGGTGGGGGTGAGCTGTAATCACCTCCTTCTTTTTGTTGTTGTTGGTATCTTGTCCCAAAAGTGTCGTGCTGCTGCTGCTGCTGCTACTACTACTACTGCGTTTTCCCTCTCCCCGTCTTTCCGTTTCCATTTCTGATTTCCTGGGTGTCTGTTTGTATATCTGTCTGTCTCTGTCTCTGCCTCTCTGTCTCTGTCTGTCTCTGTCTTTTCCCATACCTCTCCTGGCTCCTCCGTTTGCACCTTCCATCTTGCTCTGTTTCTCTCAGTTGCTCTGTCTCTTTCTCTCCTGAACTTCCTCATCTGTCTGTTTGTCTGTATGTTTATGTCTGTGTCTTTTTGTCTGTCCTTCTGTCTCTCTCTGTCTCTGTCTCTCTCGCTGTCTGTAACCATTTCTGTCCCCCGATCCTTTTCTCTAAACGTAAGTCAAACACTTATAAGGCTACTCATAGGTGGGGTTTGCAGTCAACACAGAACAGGGAAAAACAAAAAGAAGACAACTGTAAAGATGGAGGATGAAAAGAAGAAGAAGAAGAAGAAGAAGAAGAAACAACGACATCAACAACAACACCAACAGCCTGGAAACGAAAACGAAATGTAAACGAGAGCAAGCAAATAACAAAACAAAAAACAAAAAACAAAAAAAAGACCGAAAAGACCGAAAGAGCCCCCCCCCACCCCCTCCCCCCACCGAGAAACCCAACAATCAAAAACAAAAACAAAACAAAAACAACGAAAGAAAGCAGGAAGAAATCAGTGAAGATGGGTAACACAAAACGCCGAGATAAGAAGCCCCACCCCACCACCCACTCCCACTTCCAACACCCCCCCCCCCCCCGCCCCCCCCCCTCCCCCCCCCCCCCCCCACACACACACACACTCACACACACCCTCCCCCCTCCCACAGTGCGGAGAGTTGCAGAGGGAGTTTTTGTTGCAGCCAGTAATTACAGCTGACGGAGCGGAGCGATGTTAAACAATCGATGTCCCCTGGCCAGTGGGAATCACCCCTAGGCTTGGGCTGAGTGGGATGGTGAGAGAGAGAGTGGGTGGAGAGTCCATGGACACAAAAGTCAGCCCTGAATAATTATTGTCTGTGTTTCTGTCTGTCTGTCTATCCTTTTGTCTGTTTGTGTGACTCGTTCTCTAGCTCTCTGTCTCTGTCTGTCTGTCTGTCTGTCACACACACACACTGGCTGGTTGTGTGTGTGCGTGCGTGTGTGTGTGTGTGTGTGTGTGTGTGTGTGTGTGTGTGTGTGTGTCTGTGTATGTGTATGTTTTTTTTGTTTGGTTTTTTTTGTTTTTTTCTCTTTGTTTCTTTCATTCTTTCATGTAGTATATTTTCACAGATGTACTTCCAGACTGATTTTATATATATATATATATATATATATATATATATATATATATATATATATATTTTTTTTTTTTTTTTTTTTTTTTTGTTTTTTTGTTTTTTTTTTTTTGCTCACAGCATGAATGTAACTTAATTAATAATCTTGTGCGCGCATGTGCTTGAGAGAGCGTGCCCGCGCATACTCACGTTTGTATTTATATTTCTTTTTATCACAACAGATTTCTCTCTGTGTGAAATTCAGGCTGCTCTCCCCAGGGAGAGCGCGTCGCCATACTACAGCGCCACCCATTTTTTTTTGTATTTTTTCCCGCGTGCAGTTTTATTTGTTTCTCCTATCGAAGTGGATTTTTCTACAGAACTTTGCCAGGAACAACCCTTTTGTTGCCGTGGGTTCTTTTACGTGCGCTAAGTGCATGCTGCACACGGGACCTCGATTTATCATCTCATCCGAATGACTAGCGTCCAGACCACCACCCAAGGTCTAGTGGAGGGGGAGAAAATTTCGGGGGCTGTGCCGTGATTCGAACCAGCGCGCTCAGACTCTCCCGCTTCCTAGGCGGACGCGTTACCTCTAGGCCATCACTCCACTGTGTGTTTCCCTGTGTGGGCTAATTGTTGATCCTATTGTCTCTCTGTCTGTCCTAATATGTCTGTCTGTGTGACTCATATTCCTGATCTATCTCTTTTCTCTCTTCTTTACCTACACTTTTCTTACATCTCTCCATTTCTAACTTATCTTTATCTATTTCCTTGCTCTGTTTCTTCGCTTTTCTCTTTCTCTCTTTGCTCTTTGCTCCACGTTCTCTGTCTATTTCAGTCTCTACGTCTCTCTCTCTCTCTCTCTCTCTCTCTCTCTCTCTCTCTCTCTCTCTCTCTCTCTCTCTCCCCCTCTGTGTGTGTGTGTGTGTGTGTGAATCTCTGCATGTCTGTCTCTGACAGTTAATTAAAGAACATAAGGTCATCTGACTGGCTGCAGTTCCAGAAGCAATCTGTTTTGGTGCACTGATCATTTGATCCTGGGTATTTTAGCACTGCAAAATATTTTTCTCTGATTAATTTTTGGGGATGGGCTTTTTGGTGTCTGAGCACTTGAATCCAATAGTCATGCATCATTGAGTATTATAGCCCATCAGACTTTTACTATATCGTAATTTGCTTGAATAAGGTCGACCATGGATATGGTAGGTTGGCGCCAGGCTTGTACAGTTTCCCCAAGATATTGGTTATCGTCCCCAAACCTTTGACCCTTTTTTTTTCTTTCTTTTTTTCTTTTTTTATGCAGTCAAAAGGCATGACGAATTATACCTTACCATTATACTCTTCAAACATAATTCATCTCATGTCTCACCTCCTCCCCCTCCTCCAACCCACTCTTCTCCTCCTCCTCCTCCTCCTCCTCCTCCTCTTCTTCTCTCTTCTCTTCTTCTTCTTCTTCTTCTTCTTCTTCTCTTCCTTCCACCTTATCTTCATCCTCTTTATTATTTTATTTCTTTCTCTCTTTCTTTCTTTCTTCCGTTCTTTCTTTCTTCCTTTCTTTTTTATTTTATTTCTTTCTTTCCTCTTCGTCGTTATCACATCATCATCATGTTCATATTTCTTGTCTTTCCTGTTCTTTTTCTTCCTGGTGATCAATGTCAGCATCATTTTCTGTACTTGTTTTATTTTCTTTCTACTTTTGCTTCTGCTACCCCTCAATTTGCGACCAATATATATATATATATTTTATTTTTTGTAAAGATGATAATACAGCACCACGTTTTCACAATCTGCACTGGAAAAAGAAAGAAAAAACTGCGTTGGTAAGCACTTCATGTCAAACTCTCGTATGGTGAGATCTTTGTATTGCGTCGTGACTGAAGTAAAAAAAAAAATCTCTTTTTTGAACCGAGAGAACCTGTCAAACAAATAAAACAAACTAATCCATAAAAAAAAAAAAATCTGCAATGATATTAGGGCTTGAAAGCTGACGGTTGGAGAGCTTGCATTATAAATGCTCACAACGAACCTATCATTTCAGGAATGTTGATTCTAATTTTACTCCGGCTTAAAGGTTCAGTGTGTTGTTCACCTCAAAAGAGGACTTCGGATTCACAAAGACGTGTGCACGTTTCAAAGCATAGCATAACATTCTCTCCCAAATCTACAGGTGTTTTTTTTTTATGACGTCCCCAAGAGATTCCACTCACTTTGACTTTTCCAAGCCCACGAAGAGATTGCATCACCCCCCACCCCTAAAGACTTCACAAGTTCAGAGACCGGGTTAGGTAGAGAGTTACGCGCTACAGGAATTCAAATATACGCCGACACCCGTAGAGAATACTTACAGAGCTCAACAAAACAACGTCGCATGTCAGAGAATGATCAGTATGAAGTCTCTAGAATGCAGCTTTCTCAGCCTTCAGACTCAAACCAGTGTTTGGTTGAAACATTATTTTTTTTTTGGTTCCAAATATGTTGCAATATATGTAAAATATATGTACAAGTTATGTGCGTGAACATTTTTACTGCTCAAGAATGTAATCCGAAATATTGATATAATGATGCAGGTTGAGTACTTACCAAACAGAAGACTATCGACATGGATTGATCAGCTGGAAGGCTGTGGTTTCTGAGTGCAGCTGTTATCATTTTGTATTTTGTATTTCTTTTTATCACAACAGATTTCCCTGTGTGCAATTCGGGCTGCTCTCCCCCAGGGAGAGCGCGTCGCTATGCTACAGCGACACCCTTTTTTTTTTTCAGCGTGCAGTTTATTTGTTTTTCTCTTGTCCTATCAAAGTGGATTTTCTACATAATTTTGCCAGGAGCAACCTTTTGTTGCCGTGGGTTCTTTAACGTGCGCTAAGTGCATGCTGCACACGGGACCTCGGTTTATCGTCTCATCCGAATCACTAGCGCCCAGACCACCACTCAAGGTCTAGTGCAGGGGAAGAAAATATCGGCGGCTGACCCGTGATTCGAACCAGCGCGCTCAGATTCTCTCGCTTCCTAGGCGGACGCGTAACATTTAGGCCATCACTCCACTCCATTGCACCCATGTCAACTTTCGCAGTATCAATTCTGTGGCGGCGGAATAGTGTTGGGCGTTGGGCTTCTGATCCAGTGCTCACCAGTGACCAGGCTTCCAGGCCCCTTTTCTGCATGGTGCTGTATCGATTTTCCTCACTCACTCTTCAGGTAAAATGGGTACCAGACACTGGTCAAGGAAGGTATACACGTGGGAAGGAAAGTGTTAAGCCCTGGCTGAGGCCTGGACGGAGTATTTGTATTTCTTCTTCTTTTTTTTTTCTTTTTTTTTTTGTCACATCAGATTTCTCTGTGTGAAATTCGGGCTGCTCTCCCCAGGGAGAGCGCAACTAATTTTGTTTTTGTATTTTTTTCCTGCGTGCAGGTTTTATTTGTTTTTTTCCTGTCGAAGTGGATTTTTCTTCCGAATTTTGCCAGGAACAACCCTTTAGTTGCCGTGGCTTCTTTTACGTGCGCTAAGTGCATGCTGCACACGGGCCCTTGATTTGTCGTCTCATCCGAATGACTAGCGTGCAGACCACCACTCAAGGTCTAGTGGAGGTGGAGAAAATATTGACGACTGAGGCGTGATTCGAACCAGCGCGCTCAGATTCTCTCGCTTCCTAGGCGGGCGCGTTACCTCTAGGCCATCATTCTTCATCATATAATATGTAAATGTATGATTTATGTAATATATAATTTCACTGCCCTGATGGCGTAAAATTGAGACCTTAAACGTTTATAGTCATCTTATCTATCCATATCATTATCATATATATATATATATATATATATATATATATATATATATATATATCAGGCACTGATTTCACAGGAGAGTATTATACACAGCATCATGCAGATGCCTTCTCTGATGCGTTGTATCATGTCGACCTAATATCGTTAGCTCCCTGTTGGAAGTAGACACACAGATGTCATGAGTGTAAGTCTGTGGGAAGGAGGGCGGGGAGGGGGGTTGGAGGTGTTGCCATTCGTACAATGCGAGATAAAAGTAAAACCAGTGAAATGAACAATAACCCTTTGCCCCTTTCTCTCTTTGTCTCTTACTGTCTGTCTGTCTGCCTTGCTCTCTCTCTCTCTCTCTCTCTCTCTCTCTCTCTCTCTCTCTCTAAAAAGTTAACTCATTGCACAGACGAGCAGCTAAACTTATTTTACCAGACCACTCCCTATCAACAGATGAAAAATTAACAAAACTGGAAATATTACCACTATACAAGCAATTCGACTACAATAAAATGGTCCTCATGTTCAAAGTACACAAAAACATGTCACCACCATACCTCAGTGACCTTGTTCAACGGGCATCAGAGCGTTACGATTCAGCTAATTATATTCTGCCTCGTGTGCGCATCGATTTGTACAAATCTAGCTTTGCATTTTTTGGACCATCTGCTTGGAACTCTCTTCCTTCGTTCATTAAGACGTGCGATTCATTACGTTCCTTCAAATCAAACATACGAGAACTTCTGCTCCACAAACAATAGGCCCACAAAGCTTGCTTTTTTTTTTTTTTTTTTTTTTTTTTTTTTTTTATTTTTTTTTTTTAAATAACCAGCTAAAAAAATACAAAAATCATGCTTTTTTCCGTGAAGTTTGTATCTATACCTACATGCAGTGAATTTATTTTATTTCTACCTTTGTGCTTTGTTCTTACTTGTTCGCCTGTAAATTGGATGTTATTACCTGTAACATCTGCATCAGCAAATTAACCACTTTTGTATATGTGCAATGGTAAAGTTGTGCTTCTCTATTTTCTTTATGTCCGCTATATGTTTCTCACCTCGGTCATGTCTCTGTATGTGGATAAGTATATATATATATATATATATATATATATATATATATATATATATATATATATATATATATATATATATGTGTGTGTGTGTGTGTGTGTGTGTGTGTGTGTGTGTGTGTGTGTGTGTGTGTGTGTGTGTGTGTGTTGGGTGGAGAGAGTGTGTGCATGTGTATGGATATGAATGTATGAATGCGTTCGTTTTATTACTTTTTACGATGTTAATGATGATGGTGGTGATCATTCTTCGTTCTAGTAGCAGTGGATGTAGCAGTGTTAACAATTTTTTTTTTCTTTTTTTTTTCGTTATCGTTAATGTTGTTATTGTTATTGTTGTCACAAGGACAGATTGGAAGACTGGGCGATGCCTAAAATCTTTATCCTTGAGTAATAAAGTTTTTGAATCTTGAATCTTGAATCTCTCTCTCTAGCTTTCAGAGGGTGAGGTATATATATATATATATATATATATATATATATATATATATATATATATATATATATATATATATATGTCACATCCATTTCCTTAATACATACATGTGAAGTTAAAATGAAGATTAATTGTTGGACAGGTCTTGAAAGAAATTATCCCTAATCCACAAAAGGAGGAGTTCTTGTCTGAGAGAGAGAGAGAGAGAGAGAGAGAGAGAGAGAGAGAGAGAGAGAGATGAGGGTATGGACGATTTATAAATTACAGGCCATGCCCCCTCATGAAGGGTTGTGAGAACAACACGTAATATACACAACATAAAGCGCGAAATATATAATAATCAAACCCAAAGGACAAACTAAGCATTAATTACAAGTAATAGAACTGTTTAGGAAGTAGCTATTGAGAGAGAGAGAGAGAGAGAGAGAGAGAGAGAGAGAGATGTCAATCGATAAGCTCTGCTGGCCAGTGCCCTCTGGGTCTGGAGGCGGTGAGAGGGAAGGTAAAACTTGCCCAGATAATGGTCACCTAAGCCAGCTCTGTACACAGAGTCTGAAGTGTGTGGGAGAGACCTTGCCGTACATTCATTACCGCTCTTGTCTTGGCCCTCCTCCTCCTATCTCTCGCACTTTTCTTTCACTCTATCTGTCTGTCTCCCTCAACAGTAGCCACTATACGTTTCCCTGGTCTAAGAAACGAGAAGAAGAAGACGAAGTATCCCTCGTCTTTCTCAGCCTGTCTGTCTGTCACTTCTTCCCTCCCCCCTCTCTCTCTGTCTCTGTTTGTCTGTTTTTCTGTCTGTTTGTCTGTCTCTATCTCTCTCTCAAAGCGTTTAAAGTAAGAGAAATCGCGCTGACATGATATTTTTGAGCGAAAAAAAAAAAAGTCTGAACACACCCTTCATAAAAGGCAAAAGCCTTTGCTGACCAAGCCATTCATATTCGTATTCGTCGTCGTGTTCGTGTTCGTGTTCGTGTTTGTGTTCTCTCTCTCTCTCTCTCTCTCTCTCTCTCTCTCTCTCTCTCTCTCTCTCTCTCTCGTGCCCACTGAAGGCACGTTAGACATCCCATTATCCATGCCAACGTTTAGTGAGTTATGGAAACACGTAAACATCACACTTGCTGTCAGCTCTTGAAGACAGAAGATCACTGCCAAAATGTCAGTGAAAGAACGGACATCCTCGTAAAAACCTATTCGCAGAGAGGAATAAGCTTACGAATTTCAGCCAAGTCCTTCTCTGAGACTGCAGGAATCGTCTTGACAGAATCGGGGCTGTCTGTTCGTTAAGCAATCCAGAACGGAGAGAGAGAGAGAGAGAGAGAGAGAGAGAGAGTGAAAGACGGGTTATGGCGGCCAGTCAGCAACTCTGTGAATATGTGCGGGATTTGTGTGTGTGTGTGTGTGTGTGTGTGTGCGTGTGTGTGTGTGTTGTGGAGTTGTGCTGGACTGTTTCAAGAAAGTATTGTGAGCAGAGTGTCCGTAAAGGACCAGAAATTATAGAGTTGGTGAAACATGGTCGACGTAATGGCTTGGAGGGCAGCTATAGGTGTGTTGTTTGTTGTTTCTTTGTGTGGTCGTTTGTAATCTGGGTCATGCTTGCAAGGAAAGAGGTCACATCAAAGTGAGCAGGTGAACGATGATAAAAACAGTGAAGCGTGTTTTTCATCGACTGATGTTTTCGTTTGCACTGTCATTGCATCGCTTTACAAGTTTTGTTGCAATGTCCGGATATTTGAATCTTTTGGTATTGCATGTATTATGAGGCACGGGGGTGTGGTGGGAACCGTTTCGAATGCAGAGGAGGGAGTGTTTGTCAGTGGCAATGTGTGTCAGATCGCTTCTCTCTGCTTGCTTTGTCCAAGACGCCGTGTTGTCACTGCGTAGATTGTTGTTCAGCGGCGATGTGGAAACAAATCCTGGCCCCAACACTGACGGACAGACAGACCCCAAAGTTGAATCTGACAAAGTGATGAACACAGAGACTGCAGGTGACGAAATGGTAAACAGATTGGTGCAAACCCCGCAACAACAATTCAATGAACAGACACTACAGATAAGAAGCGATCTTGGAGAAATAAAGGAGGACCTAGGACAAATAAAACAACAATGCCAAGAAATAGACGATGTGACAGACTAGAGAGAGATCAGAAGTACCTGACAAATGCTGTGACGGACATGACAGCATATAATCCACAACTGTTTGCAGAATCATGTGACTGGAAAAGAAGAATTACGAACAAATTTCAAATACGATTCTTGAACTGAGACTGGGAGTCGCACAATTTAAATCGGACACGGACAAATTGGATGACTTTTCGCGCAGAGACAACTTAAGATTTTATGGGATTCCCCATGCAGGACACAACGAAACCTCTGACACGTGTGCCAGTACCGGAGTTGACGTACTGAACAGCATTGACGGACCGAAATCTTGGACAACTGACGACTTACACGGGCACATTAAACAGGACAAGCACGACAAGGACATCCACGACCCATAATAGTACGACTCACCAGGTGGAGAGAGAAAATGACAATCCTTTCAAATAGGACATTTTTCAAAGCCTGCAGGAAAGAGAGGTGAGGGTGGCCAACGACATGACAAAAGCACTAGCACAGATCGTTGGCAGGGCAAGGAGTGAAGGCAAAAGGGCATATTTCCACAAAAGTCTGCTGGTAGTGGAACCCAGGGTCTTTGATCAGCGATCGTACGCGAAGGTTGTGGGGGTGGAGGTGGTGTTGATCAAGATGTTAGAACTCCAGTGCACAGTGTCCCAGTGGACGTGTCAGTCTTGGCCAGTGAAAGGGAGGATTCCCCTCGCCTTGTCAGTGAGGAGGTAATGACGTCATCAGCTGACACCTCTACGCAGAATGTAACGGACAGTGTGAGCACACCCCCTCCCTCCTGTTTACCTCCTCGCACACGTAAAACCCAGGACCAGCGACCACGTCACGACAGCGGTGAGAATTGACGCGGGGACTTCCCCCGTGACGTCAGAACCAAGTTAGCGGGTGAACGACGTGGGTCAGCCAGAGGCAGCGGGCATTTCCCGGAGGTGGGTGCTGTCACACTGGCAGTGACACACGTGCCAGGTCAGGTCTCAAGCAGGCAGACGGGCATGCACACTTACCTGGGGAACCAGCCACGAAAGTCTCCCGTGGGTTCGGCTCGCGGCAGGCGGAGAGGTGGCAGTGGCAGTGGCAGTAACAGGCACCTGCGATCGAGCGTGACAAGGAAGCCGTGGGACAGCCCCGACCATCCAAATCAGTGGAAGTTTTTGAACTACAATGCAGAAAATTTGTACAGTATATAAAAGGATGTTTCTTTTTGAGAACTATGTAATAAATTCGATTTTGTTTGCCTCACTGAATGTTTTCTTGATCGATCATTTAATTTCAGCAATGTATTTACCGATTTCGTTACGTTTTATGCACCGGCAAAAACAAGTTATCTTTTCAGGGTAGACGTTCAGGAGGAGTGTTAATGTTGGTGAGAAAGAGTCTGACAGAGAATGTGAAAGAAGTAAAGTTGGAATGTGATAATGCTATAGTTATAAAAGTGGACATGACTGTTTGGTTCGGATAAAGATATTGTTATTGTTGCTGAAGGAGGTCCTGCATACAATGATACAATGATCAAAGATGGTGTTTTGAAATTGGGAGAATGATTGTTGAATCAGTTTGAAAAGATGATGTTTGATATTCGGGGATTTGAATGCCAGAACAAGTCATAAACAAGCTGAACCTGAAGAAATGTCAAACTAAATTGGTGATGTGAAGAGTTGGATTAAGATAATTGTGCACGTTGCTCAAAAGACCAAACGGTTAATAATTTTGGTAAAACAATGTTGTACTTGTCTTTCATGCTTGATTTGATTATTTCGAATGTTTTCTGTAACGGTGACAAAGATGCCGAATATACGTTTGTGTCACCTGATTGATGTAGCGTGACTGATTATTTTCTTATCCCTAATGATTTGTCATTTTGCTTTGATTTGCCTGATGTCGATTATGTGGATTCGTGGCATTTGCCAGTTGAGGCAACAAGGAAAAGGGCCTGAAGTAACTTCGGTGTAACAAACCCAAAGAAACAGTATGAATAAAACAATTGTATGGTCAGATGAGAATACTAACCTTTATTAAAAAAAAAAAATAAAAAAAAAAAAAATAGTGATGAATTTCATGACAGTTTACAGAAGGCTCTTCGATTGATATACGTGAACGTGAATGATAGTTTAGACTAGTTTGTTACTGCTTTGTATGGAGTTGCTGTATATCTGGATCGACATGGAGCGAAAAAATGAATTACTGGTTTGATGATGAATGTGCACGAAAGAAAAAAAGACGTTAAAAGGTTGTTGAAAATATATCAGAGATGTAAAACAGAAAAGGATAAGCCAGAGAAAAGACAAGCGTACGCTGCAGCACTAAAAGAATGTTAAACTGAGAAAATCAAAAGAATTTGAAAAAAAACATTTTTTTTTTTAATTCTAAAATATTCAGTCAGTGACTCTAAGACAATTTGGTCAGTTATAAGATCCGTATATAGAAAAGTTTTTTTATATAGCGACATCTCTGTGGAGCAATGGCATGATCACTTATTTAGAATTTTTATTGATTTCGACAATACTGTTATACAAGAAAAAAGAAACTGTATTGGAAGCAGAAGATGAGTTTGAGCCGTATAATGATCCCATATCTTAAGAATTTGTTGCTAGTATCAGACATTTTAAATTAGGAAAATGTGCAGGCCCTGACAAATTTGTTAGAGAAATGCTGAGGTGTGCAAATTCTGCTGTGTTTGATTTCCTTGTTCAGTTATTTAATCAGCTTTTTGAAAATGGTATGTTTCCCTTGGAGTGGGCAAAATCCATTATTATTCCCATCCACAAAAAAAAGAGATGTTAACAACCCCGACAGTTATCGTGGAGTATCCATTACAAGTATTGTAATTAAAGTTTATACACATACCTTAAATAAGAGGCTGACTAAATGGGCTGAAAATGAAGAATAAATAATTGAAGAATAGGCAGGTTTTAGAGCTAACTACAGTACCATAGACCACATATTTACTTTATATTCAATAGTATAGAAATATCTGCTGTGTAATACGAAATTTTATGTTGCCTTTGTGGACTTCAAGAAGGCCTTTGATTCTGTTAATTTAAATGTGTCTCTTCTGTCTGTCTCGCTGTCAATGACAGACCAATTTTCATTACACAGCGGAATAAATCTGATCCCATGTGCAAACATTGTGACCCTCAATGCTGCAGAATGGTAAGCCCTTCGGCACTTTTCATTTTTATAGCTTTTTATTTTGCTTTTAATTTTCCAGATTCTTTTGAAGTAGAAGAAGTATAAAAACAATCACAAAATAGATAAATATATAAAGAGATGAATAAATAAATAACACATAAACGAAAAACAACAACAATACATAAATAAAAACTAACTAACTAACCTTTGGAAATAAACAACAAGCAGAAGTAATCCCTCTTCAGCTTCATGCCACTGTGATAACATTTCACCAAGTGTACAGAAGTGAGTGGGTTAATCTGTTTATTTCTGTTCAACCTCTTCGTGTTTACACTATAGCCTACATTTGAATTGGATACCATGGATACGATTATTGATGATGACACAAATGTGCCGTATTGTGCTTTGCTATCCCTGAAGTTGGTAACATGCCAAAATGCAGGGACAATAAGGACAATCTGCATGTTTGTTTGTTTGATTTTTGTGAGGCTTTTGATATCGGGAACTCCAGTGCTGTTCGAATAAAATGCATCATGTGGGATGGATTAGTCAATGACACCGATACAAACGTGACCATCATTAATTAAATATAAACACGGTTATAAATACTACAAAGGGAATTATATGTTAACTGTTGTGAGTTCATGTATATGATAATCATTCATACGTTATGTAATTATTCATACATTGCCTTTGTTCTTCCCATAAAAATGTGCACGATGGCCCCCTCCCTCCACTCTCTCCCTCTCTCTCTCTCTCCTCTCCCTCTCCCCCCCTCTCTCTCTCTCTCTCTCTCTCTCTCTCTCGCCTTTTGTTTCTTTTCCATAACCAATTTTTATTTCTGAATATATATGAACCGTTTCTGCCCGTTTTGTCCTGGCACCCTGGAAGATGGTCATATCCGCCAGAAATATATTCCAGAGTTCGTAAATATCAATGACAGTACATTGTTTCCTATTCTACAAACCCCATGTGTTACCTCCCAGAGAAATCTTGCATTGTACACTTATTACGCTTTAAAATTTAGAGACGAATTCACACAATGAATGAATTAGTATAACTGTAAACATGATGAGTACGAACATGTTATGTATTTTTCATCCAGTTATCGGTTACTCACGTACAGTACACCTTTTTTTTTTCTTTTTTTTTCTTCTTTTTTTGTATGTGTGTGTGTGTGTGTGTGTGTGTGTGTGTGTGTGTGTGTGTGTGTGTGTGTGTGTGTGTGTGTGTGTGTGTGTGTGTGTGTGTGTGTGTGTGTGTGTGTGT
>NC_134877.1:48698123-48705623 GCF_041734735.1 Babylonia areolata
GTGCTCAGCTGGCTTCAAAAACTGTCTCACGCACAAGCCTTACAGCAGACGCCTTTTTTCGCAACTAACCACTGGTCTCCACTGACTGGCGCAGAATGTGTGACGCCATTCCCGGTTTGATTGCAAATACCCCTTTAAACAACTGCTCCAAACCATTTATTAAATCAAGTCTATGTATCATTCACTGTAATTTCATATTTGTTGTGCTTACACACACACACTTTAGTCAGTTAGAAGCATGTTTGATTTCAGTTTAATGGCTTGTTAGTCTAAAGATGTCAACTGAGGCTAAGCTTATGTCATTTTGTTCTCCACGTCGCACAACCACTCCACAACTAGTGTTGCTGTACGTCATTGGGTGAGCTGAAAGATGTGCTTCTGACAAACCGTATTAAATTAAATATCTCTTTCGTCAGATCAGAAAACTATAAGCATTATATACTGGCAGAATCGTCGCAATTCCATCCTTAAATCTATTTCATTTGTGTTAAATTGCCTACGTTAAACTGATTTAACACAGTTCGTAATTTTCAGTGACATGCTCACTAAAACTGATCAGTGCAGGTGACTTAAATTAAGATAATAAATTCATCTTAAATAATCAACACTCCATTTTATACTCGTTAGAAAGTAGGTATTGAGCTCTTTCTTTTGTGACCTATCCAATGTAAATCAGTTCAGGAACCATTTAGAAATCTATCACTGAACACCTTGTAACAAACACAATTCTAATCAGATTTAGCCTGGTTGGGGACCTTTGGTTTCATGGGCCATGCTAGCCTCATTGCAGTTCACTTAACTTGCATAAATAGACAGAGTGGGTGATCACTGGTCACTTTTCCACCTGGCCAGTCACTGGGTAGAGCCTGTTTTCTCCCTCTCTCTTGCTGTGTCACCATATTGCTGTAAGTACTGTGTGTAAACTGTGCTAATGATTTGTAAATTGTACTCTTCGACACAGTACTTGTGTTCATATGCGTATGGTGCTACTGTTTTGTTCAGTTATTGCTTTGACATGTAGCCACAGCTCCCCTATGATTGATCTAAGAAATCTCCATGTCGTCATATGCTTGTGGCAGCTTCTATTGCATTCTTTACGTCACAGTCAGTGACGTCTCTGGACACTGATAGTTTGTTCCAGAATGTACTAATGAATGACGCGTTCTTTCTCATTTGCTGTTACTGATGAAGGTTGGGTTACTTATCCTGCTTTGGGGGGAGGAGATTTAAATGTTGAGTACAAGCTTAGTTATGTTGATATTTGGCTTTGATGCAACGGATTACTTGTGTAAGTTCATTCACCACTTAATGGTTAAGCCATGACAGTTCTTCCAATCTTTGTGTTGTGCACTGACTCACTATTTGGTCTCTCAGTTTGCCAATATAATATCAAAGCCACTGATTCTATTATCTTGTTTATTATCCATGTATTATCTCACATGCTGATATCAGTTGTACTGCTACAGTGTGCTTAGTCAGGACTCTCAGATGTGTGTAGTATTTTGTTGTGGTGATTACAAGATAGTGTTGAATTAATATCAGTTATTGGTTAAAACCATCTGATATGTATCACAGTCTGTTAATTATAATTTAGCGATTGTGCTGTCTCTTATACAGCTTACCCCAGCATAGCGCTACATGATAGTTGATTCATTTGAATCACTTTGACACAGTATCAGCTTTACCTCATCTATACTGTCAGTGTACTTTCACTAATTCAGCATAGCTTCAATCACTTTAACTGCACTACTTAAATATATTAGAAATGTCATTTGATGTCAGTGTCTGGTCTTCACACATATGCATTATCTTATCTTATGTTGTTGCTTATCCCAAACTGAGGGTCGTCTTTCCATGTGATATGTATACATGTGCTTTACTATTCACTTGCATTCCTGACATGTACTTAATGACCTTTGTTTACCTGTGTCTTATTAGTGCATTGTTTTCTTTTTATCTCCTCTTGTTCTCTTATATATTCTTCTTTACTTAATATTGTAATAAAACAATAGAAAACCCCTTTGTGACTGGCCTGTTATAATTTATGTCCCTGGGCCAGTGTGTGCATCTTTTCTATCTTTTGATACAGTAAATCATCAGTAATTCTTTTGTACTATCCCCTTTAATATAATAATACCACTCGGGACCACGGCCACACACTGAAATTTGGATACTAATTAGGAGGACAATGAACTGCCTGGAGACAGACACTTTCAACGCATGAGGACTCGGCCAAGACGAAACAGCCAGCCAGCTGGCTACTAAGCTACTGAGGGCTGTTGCCCTGCGATCACCCCTGACTGACTTCCCCCAAACGTGGTAATTGCAGAGCGGAGGGGAGTGAGCCATGTGGACTGATCGATGGACACTGGTCAATGGTCTCTGCTGGACTTGGCCAGTCTCCGATGGAGCGAAGAGAGGAGATGGACTGACTGTCTGTGAGTGAGGGGGCAGGAGGAGCGGTTGGGAATTGAATGGGAAGGGATTAGTGTGAGAGTCCTTGAATGTCTCCTTACTGCTGTTGTCAACGTGTGTGTATGTGTGTGTGTGTGTGTGTGTCTTCGTGTGTGTGTGTGTGTGTGTGTGTGTGTCTTCGTGTGTGTGTGTGAGCTCTGCTGTGTCACCGTTTTTGTTTCTTATGCTCATATGCATAGATTTTAAAAACACGTCCACATCGTGGGTCAGTGTGTGGGTGGAACGATCACAATAACAGCAAATCAATCTGATTACATGATTTCATCATTGGAATTCACTGACTTATTCATTTGTTTATCTGTTTATTTGTCTCTTTTGGTACACATTATGTGTTTGTTTCTTTGTCTGTTTCTTTATTCGTTTACTTATTTGTTTATTTATCCTATTGATTCTTTCATTTAGTCATTTGTTTATTTTCTATTTGTCTGTTTGCATGTTTGTCACCATCACTATCGTCAAACAATCGTTGGTCTTGTGCATTGGCTTGCAGGCTTAGTTAGGGGGTAAAGAGGGAATGCAGTGATGGGTGGCAGAGGGGGGGTGGGGGAGGTGAAGGGAGGCGGAGAGGGCGGTAAGCTCTTAGATCTCGCTGAATGGACAGACTTCGATCTGTGGATCTTTGGTCTCCCCTCATCACTCCTCTCTCTCTCTCTCTCTCTGACAGTTAATTAAGGATCAGGGTTCTGTCAGCTGCTGTCCCTCCTACGTAGCTCGGCCGGTGTCGGTCGGACATCTTCAGACACTCCTACTGCCGGAGGTGATTAGACCCCCGGAGAATTTAGCCACACCTTGAGACACTTTGGCAGTAGACTGTTCCTCACATTGCTCGCTTGGATTGTGTTTGGGGGTTTTGCCATGAGGCTGTACGCAAACTGAGCGAAGGGTTGAGTGGTGGAAATCATGAAAAAATCCACGTGCATTTGTAGGCTTTTTTTATTTTATATATATATTTTTTTTTTATTTGACTTAATCGATGCACATGTTAAACCTATGTTGCTTCATTAATCAGAAGTATGGAATCAAAGTCATTTTAAAGTAATAAAAAAGACTAAGCTGTTCAACAAATATTAAGAGTCGGTTTGATTTCTCCAAATATCTCTGGCCGTTCCTTGATTTAGAAACAGAAACTCATATATATATATATATATATATATATATATATATATATATATATATATATATATATATATGAAATGCTTCCATGTACGCGCTTTTTTTTTGCTTTTTTTTTTATATTGCAATTATGATGAATCTCCACCCTTCCATTTTTATCACAAAATTTGGACATAAATTTGAATTTACATGCTTCCGTTCTAGATAGAAAATGCCCTTGAGATTAATGTTTAATCAGTGTCTCCAATCGTGATTTCTAAACCCGTGGTTGAACAAACATAATTATTTTCGTTCAGATTTAGTGGTGGTGTTATTTTTGCCGTTGTAGTTATCATTCTTTCTTTCTTTCTTTCTTTTTTCTTTCTAATCCTCATAGTAATTTTTATGTATGCATTTCGTTATGTTGACATGCACTTTGCCAGTGTTTTACATGTCCTAATTTTCCTTTTCATGAGTGTTAAAAAAAAAAGAAAAAAAAGTTGTTAATGCAACGTTGTGAACATTCCATTTCTGATCAGGACTGAACTGTCCCATGTAGATAGATATGTGGTTGGCTAAGTGAGGCACACCGCGGATTGATTTGTCATGAGTGTTTAGGTCATGGGCATTCTGGACCTTAGGGAACTGAGAAATGAGGGCCATGGGGGATCACCCAGCTTTCATTACAACGCCTCTGTTGATACCTGCGTCATAGAGACATTTCACACGAAGGAATTAATTTCAGACTGGGTATTTGGATTAGCTTTTGTTTGTTTGTTTGGGTTTGTTTTTGTTTTGTTTTTTTTTGTTTTTTTTGCGATTTTGTTTGTTTGTTTCTTTGTTTTTTTCTGTTGTTGTTACTGTATTTCAGTTAAATCGTGGTGAATTTCATAGATGAATATTTTAACATTTGTCATTCGAGTCCTCAGCAAAAAAAAAAAAAAAAAAAAAAAAAAAAAAAAAAACAGAAGAAGAACTGGTTCCTGATGATAAAAACAAAACACACCCAAACAAAAAACAAACCATGAAAACGCATACACTCTCATTTCACTGAGTTCATTCCCTTGCCGATACTGTCCTACTCTCCCTCCCAGTCTGTCGCTGCTTTTTATGTAGCCGGAGGGTCATCGCCTAACGGTTGTTAACAAATAGAGAGTGAAAAAAAGGGGGTTGGGGGTGGGGGAGAAGAAACCAACAATTTTCTAAAAAGAGGGAGGTCTGATATCCTGCAATTTGTTGTGTAACCTGAAATCCCTCATCTCCTATTGCACACGATAAAACTTCACTCAATATGCTGAGTGTATGTACTACTACAGAATGGCAGACTGCATTGGGCAGATTTAGGTTGAGGTTTAGTTTTCGGACTAAAAAAAAAAAAAAAAAAAAAAAAGCCAACACGTTTAACACCGTACACTTTAATTTTCCTATCAAACCTTGCTGGCGATTAATAGTTAACAGTTTGTGTTGCCATGATACAACGCAGAACAACATGTCACATAACGGTATAATACATGGCATAACAATACGATATAAAGCCATGGAGAAAAATGCAATACAGTACGTTACAATACAGTATACACACTTTAACACGATAGACTGCAAGATAGTTATACAGCTCAACGCGAAACAATACAAGGCAACGTTCCTTCAACAGAGTAGAAATCAGCACACAATGTACAGACACACGATGCAGCACAAATCCCTTAATTCCCCAACCATCCTCCCCCAAAAGAAATAGCCGCAGATACATTACCAGCAACCTCCCCTGAAGGCTCCATCTCAAATGACGCACACTACTGTAATCCGGAGGCTTCCACTCTCATCAATACAAACGCCTCCGCTATCTTTTCACTCGTGTTCATCCCTTACCGGCGCAACAAAAAAATAAAATAAAATAAAATAAATAGAAATCTTCCTTACCAATAATTACATGGGGATTCCCCCATTCTCCAAATACCCTCAAGAACTCCAATCCACTCGCTGCTTTGTCTCTCTGCTCCGATGGCAATTTCCTGCCAACTTTTGAAAAAAAAAAAAAAAAAAAAAAAAAAAAGAAAGAAAGAAAAGAAAACTTGCAAAGGAAAGTGAGGAAATATATAATCTGGTTTTGCTGTGTGATCTAAACAACCTCCACCTCAGAGTTAGCAGAACACGGTTGAAATACCGTCTTACTATGAATTAGCAAGATACGTTTGGCAGATACATTGATACACTGCACAATCGGACACAGTCCAGCGGAAAACAATATAATGTAATGCAACTCGGAAGGATGTGATACGTTATACTTATAGTGCTGTACCGAGCAGTACATTGCAGCGCCGTATATATTTATATAAAATGTATACGCGACACAATACAATCCAATGCAATGGCGTTCGACAGGACACAATTGAATACAATACTCACTGCTTACTGCTCCCATAACCCTGCATGGTGGAATGCCGTGCCACAAGTTGTGTGCCAGCGCCTCGGTTTGAGCAAATCCCCTTCTCCAGCTCAGTCCGTAATGCTGTCCTATTTATTTGTTTTCACCGTCCTCCCCTTCCTTTGAACTGTCCCCTGGAGACGGTGGTCTTGGGAAGGCCTCATGTCCTGGTTACGTGGCCATGCCACTTAAGTTTCCTCTTTTGGTTTTGACACTGGATATCATCTTTTCCAGTACGCGCAATACAACAACTTGGAATACAGGACATCACAATATGCACATGTTACAATACAGTGCACTAAAATTCAATAGAACGTAACATAACACGAAGCAAGAAAAAACAAAACAAAACAATCAAGTGGAATACAATATTACCATAGGACAGAACGCAACACAGCACTTTTCAACGTAACAAACAAAAGGACTCAACAACAACAGCGACGAAAAAAAACAACCTCAAAAGTCTCAACCATCCTCAACAAAAATATAGCCGCAGATGCACTACCAGTTCTACGCAAGGGTCCATCTCATCTAATGCACACCACTGCACACCCACTCATTCGCTGCGCTATCGCGTTGCCCGGAGTCGTTGCTAGCTGATTATTATTCAGAAAAAAAGAAGAAGAGAAGACAAGAAAAGAAAACTCGCAAAGGAAAGTGAAGACAGATGCATTGTGATTCGCTGTATTATCTCAACCAACATCCAACCCTTCAGAGCCAGCAGAACATGATATAAGTTACTTCTAGCTATGAAATGGCATATTTCATTGACAGTCACAATGATAATGCATGGAAAAGAATATCTCAATGGGCAACAATAATGAGCATTATGATAATGTAACACAATGCAGGAGGATTAAGTTACAGAGTCATAATAGAAAAGTACAGTGCCGAGCAGTACAATGCACGTAATACAATACGACAGAATAGATTACAATATAGTAAGAGAGAGCAAAACTTGCTGAAAACAGCGAGGATAAAATATATTGTGTGCTATCAAGATCTCTCCCACTCAGAGTGTACTATTCCTGCACTGAGTGTCATAAAGGGCAGGCGATATCGGGGTGTAAGTTTAGTTTTGGGACATTTTCAGGCCGATGCTTTTTATCAAAGCAGGGCATTTTACTTTTTCTTGCAGACTTTGGTCATGGTCAAGAGTTAACACAGAATGTAGCAGCGATGCAACTTATATCAAAACTTCACAGTGCAACACAATAAAATATAGTTCAGTACAATTGTTTTGCCCCATTGTCTGCACCTTCATTGGCATTATTCCCCCGCCATCCATTCAGAGTCCCCCAGACAATGCCACACCCGGATTCGTCTGTCGCACTCTCTGCGTCGGCAGTCCACATAGAGCCATCGATGTTAGGTCGCTAGTAGGCGACATATCAGAGAAGACCGTGCACTGCCGCTGAATCACTTCGGTGGTGTTCAGCAGTGTCTATTCTAATCCAATGAACTCAGGACACCACCTACTAAGTCCCCTACTAACAACAGTAATCGCG
>NC_134877.1:48710623-48713123 GCF_041734735.1 Babylonia areolata
CGGCTGACAAGTCGAGAAGAGTGAGAAGCGAGTCGGACGCTAGCAGTAGATTGTTCAGGATGTGAAGGGTGGAGGAGATTGTTGAAACAAAGGTGGTTGTTGAGCTGCTTCAGGACATATTTTTCAAGGAGTTTGGACAGGAAAGGAAGGTTAGAAACTGGTCGATATATATATATATATATATATATATATATATATATATATATATATATATATATATATATATATATATTTTTTTTTTTTTTTTTTTTTTTTTTTTTTTTTTTTTTTTTTTTTTTTCAAAATGTTTGCATCAAGGTTGGGATTCTTCAGAAGAGGCCGGACAATTGCATTTTGAAAGTGGATGGAAACGTTCCAGTAAGAAGGGATGAGTTGACAATATTGGTGATTGAGGGGAGAAGCTGTGAGACACACTGGGAAAAGACAGAGGCTGGTATAGGATCGAGTTCACAGGATGTTATTGTCATTTCTTTCAGGATTTTATTCACTTCTATTTCAGTCAATAGACTGAAGGAATGTAGAGGAGTGCCGTTGAATTGAGGATCAGGATGAACAGGTTGGAAAGGCATCTGGTCCAAGCTCGTACGAATATTTTGGACTTTGTCGAAAAAGAAAGAGGAGAAGAGACTGGGGAGTTCAGATAAAGTGTAGGCAGAAGGAAGAGGAATCTTTTTTGCAGTACCAAGAAGACTTGACATGATAGAATAAAGAGATTTGGTGGATGTGGCTTCGATAATTTGAGAAGAAAAGAAGTTTTTCTTCGCTGATGAGGTCATAATTATGTTTGAGTTTATGTATTTGTTTTCGGAAGATCTGATTGTAGACTTTCAGTTTTGTTGATCGCCATCGCCGTTCCAACTGGCGACGTTTGCGTTTTGCAAGTTGAATGTCTTGTGTGTGCCATGGGACGGAAGGCCTATCAGGCAGCATGCGGGTAGTGGTGGTGTGTGTGTGTGTGGGGGGGGGGGGGGGGGTGCATGTTCATCCAGCAGTTAAGAGAGAACAGTGTTGTAATGTGTGGAGACGTCAGTACAGGAAGAAATTTTGGAAAGACGTTCAGCAGCTTGAGAAGAAAAAGTGTCGATGTTGATGGATTTTAGTTTGCGACGAGTAAAAGATTTGTTGGTTCTGATAGGTTTTGAAATATTAAACGACAATACATCAGCAGAATGGTCAGAAGAAAGTTCGTCAGTTGCAGTCACTGACGCAATCATGGCATCAGAGTCACGCGTGATGAGCCAGTTCAACATATAGCCAGATCTGTGTGTTGGTTCTGTGACGAGCTGAGATGACATAGACATACACACATAGACATACATATTATATTCGAGATATTCCAGCAAAAAGGAAACCACGACAGTACAGTTTCACCACGAACTCATATGTTTAGGATATATTCCTCATATTAAGCTACAATATGTGGTACAACTTCAGTCTAAATGGCATAATTTACTTCTGATTGAAATTCATGTTACTGATTACAAAACAAAAGGCACACACACACACACACACACACACACACACACACACACACACACAGATATATATATATATATATATATATATATATATATATATATATATATATATATATATATATATATATGCGTGCTTGTGTGTGTATGTGGGTTTTGCAAAAATAATTTGGTAGCTAACAGAGATCAAAAGGAAAAAGTGACGACTTTTTTCTCTGGTTGACCAGTGCTTTTACGCAAATGTTCGCCGCAACATCGGCTATGAAGATGCTAAACCAATGTTTCAAAGGTACTCATGCAAGCAACAATCCCACGGAGGACAGTGAGTAGGGACACATTGCAACAGCAGTAAGTTTCATTGCAGAGAAGGAATCACAAAGAGAAAACCTGAGCACGATATTACGGGTTAAAGCAGAATTCAAGAGACCATCGTTATTTGCAGGTAAATGTGTACCTGCGGGCAAATCTGCCTGAGGCAAGGAAAACTGCCCGAGGGTAAGCAATGTTCAGTATTCAGGAACGCTCAGGTTTACCCGCGGGTCTCCGATTCTGAAGACAAATTTGCCCTTACTACGTGCCATGAGTGACTGCCCACGAAGCAGAGGTAAATATGGCGGATCCTTTTGCTGCGTTGGTTTTGTTGAGGGAAAACAGGCGTGCGGATAGCCCATGTTTTGCGAACTCTCTCGCCAATGCTCTGAACTGTAGTACAGTGGAAAAGTAAAAAAAAAGCTATTGGGGAACGGACTCACTGGGATTTTTAATAACAGACGATGGGTTAGCTGCCTGAGTGCACCAAGTATGTGTTGAATACGAAGTTAACTTAACCTTCAATGTAAAACTGTACCCACGGGTCTCTGCCATGTCAAGGCTAACTCAGCCTGACAGCAAAATGAGGTTTGTCTTGAATATGGCCCTGGAGGGATCCGTTATCGCCCCGTTATGGACATGTCAACCACGTGGGACTCTTCCACCCCCAACATCCCTATTCTCTGGCACTTACAGCGCGCAGGCATTCGTGCGAA
>NC_134877.1:48720623-48728123 GCF_041734735.1 Babylonia areolata
CGTGAGAGAGAGGGAGACAGAGAGACAGACAGTCAGACAGAGACAGAGTTAAACAGAGAAACAGAGAGAGAGAGGGGGTGGTGGTTGGAGCTAGAGTACTTTTCTAATGAGGGAAAAAAGGAAACAAACCCATGAGTACCAAGGACCTTGCCATCAAACGTTTGATGTTATTGTTTTATCCACACAGATGTCGTTTCCGATTTCACCCCAGTCTTCTTCTTCTTCTTCAGACTACTACTACTACTACTACTACTACTACTACTATTACTACTATTACTACTACTACTATCACTTCATTTCCTTCGACTTTTTTTTCTTCTTCTAAATCTTTCCGATGCCCCTAATTACCATCAGGCTTACTTCTTTCTCATGATCATGACTGAGAAGTGAATGCGTGCTGAATACTCGTCAGTCTTCATTTTTCTCTGTGTTTATATGGATAAACACACGCGCGAGCGCGAGCGCACGCACACGTAGCAACACACACACACACACACACACACACACACACGCACACACTCACAGTGCGCACGCACAACGCAAACAAATACCCCACGACATCTCCCCGCCCCTCCTCCCCCTCCCAAACACACACACACACACCGCCTCCCAAACACACACACACCCCCGCACACAAACACATCTACGCCGATAGTCTGGGTGCAGGAGAGCTATCGCTTCTAGGAATACATGCCATGGGGTACCCTATCGGAGGAGACCCTGAACAACCCTCAGGCAGTCGTACCCATTCAACAGGGCCAGGTTCCAAACAGTGCGATCCTTGTCGTGAAGCTAACTGGAGAGAAGGCCTCTCACGGAGTGGAGGCCTCTGGCCCGACACCACCACGTTCCTTCAGCTAAGGCCCCTCACCATTCCGCTGACACTGAACATTGTGATTTTAATTTACCACAGACAGAATGACATGGGTGGGGATAAATAATTCTATTATGTGATAAGGAACTCTAGGGAGAGCTGGACAGAAGAAGAAGACGCCCCCCACCCTCAGTCAAGTGTTTCGGCCCTTAACGAAATCACCCTCTTTCTGCAATGACTAGCCACATCGCCAAAAGGAGGCCAGCATACTAATTAATGGCATAGTATTAATGCAGAGGCTTTCAAAACTCTACAGTGATAACAACTGCAACAACGAATAGGCTCGAACCCACGCTGTCCCCTCGCAGCCAGTAGTCCATAACGGCTGACCAACGGCTGGATTTGTTCCCGTTCCTAACTGGAACAGCCAGAGTTGGAAAGGGGGTAAGTGGGTCAGGAAGAGAGACAGACAGACAGACAGAGACAGAGAGCAAACGAAAATGTTTCAATGAATTTTGACCATGGACCACAATTCAAAACCAGAGGACTGGGGGGTGGGGTGGGGTGGGGTGGGGTGGGGTTGGGGGATCGGGGTGGGGGGCGGGGGGGGGGGGGGGGCGAGGGGGGGGGTTCGGAAAGGGATTATATCATACATGAATAGCATCACAGAGAGAGCGAGAGAGAGAGAGATAACGATAACGATTTTTTATTCAGATAAAGGCCAAAGCCCCTTACTGAAAGGGGTAACATTAAAGAAAAATAAGATAGATAAGATTTAACATGACACACTATGAATCTACAATACAAACCAACCAAAATAACTAAGACGTATATTGAACAACATTCACGACTTAACAGTTCTCAATCTCTTCAATGCCTCATACATATAAATGGCCAAGTTACACAGAGTAGACTCATGTCTTGACGACATGAGCAAATTAAATCTAAAGTTAGATGGATCTTTATAATACTTTGGTTGGATTAGTTTTTGTCTGAGGTCACTCAAGGCAGGGCAACATAACACAAAATGTAGCTCGTCTTCCTTACCCAGATTACATAAACGACAAGTAAACACAGATTCCCTTCAATTTCCATATCTAAAATAATGAGTAGCAATATCAGAAACACCAAATCTAAATTTTGTCAATGCATATTTTATAAATCTGTTCAATACCAACTCAATGTATGGTTCAATGACATGCGATGTCTTGAAAAGTTTAAACTGTGCAAATCTATCACTGTTTTGCATATGACCATGCCAGTCTTGCCACCTGCAATCAATAATTCGTTGCCTAAAGCACTTAAAAAAAACAAAAACAACCCTTCAATATCTTCAACCCCCTGAACTCGAACTCGAACATATATCAATGGCAGGCCCATTTTGCCCGTGTCAGGCGGATGGGTCGGAGGATCGGGGAGTGGGACATGGGACGTATAGGGACAATTATTAGAGACAGTATGAAACACAAGTCATCGCAGAGAGAGAGAGAGAGAGAGAGAGAGAGAGAGCACGGGAATCATGCGCAACTGATTCCAAAATCGCCGCCCTCCCAGCCTCCACAGCCCCGACACCAGAGCTCCACCCACCATGTAACAACACCCTTATACCACCCATCCCCCCCAATGAGTAACCCATCCCCGCCCACTCCCTTTTCGTTCGTTTAGCACTGGGGATTTCTTTCTTTCTTTCTTCTTCTTCTTCCTATAAACTGCCCTACGGGGTGAAACATAAGTGGGGGTGGGGGAATTGGCGGGAGATGGGGTGGCAGTTCCAGTTCCGGTGTGCCATACGGGGTATCGCCGTTTTGTCTTTTCACCTTTGGGCGAGCGATTAGGATCCGGGTCATTTCCACTGTCCCCCCCACCCCCCTCCCCCTCCCACGCCCCCTCCCCGGAGGACAAGGATTGGCTTTTTAGTTTATCGCCCGCCACTTTGTCGCCTGGTCTTCCTGAAAGGTGTGTGTGTGTGTGTGTGTGTGTGTGTGTGTGTGTGTGTGTGTTTGGGGTCTGTCTCTTGTCTTTGGGATTGTCCAGGCTTGGCTTGTCTGTCCCTGTCCGTGTCCGTGTCCATGTCTGTCTGTCTGTCTGTTTCTTTGTTTCTATCTCTTTAGCCACACCCACGCACATAAACGCGCGCACACACACTCACACATAAACACACACATTCAGCACACAGCACACACACACACACGCCACGCACGCATACACACACACGCACGCTCTCTCTCTCTCTCTCTCTCTCTCTCTCTCTCTCTCTCTCTGTCACACACACACACACACACACACACACACACACACACACACACACACACACACACACACACACACACATCCGACACGCCAAGTTGGTGGAAAACGCAGGACGATAAGTTTTCCCTGTCGGAGATTGTGTGAACTGCATAGAAATGACAAAAAATCTAGAAGCATGGGAAGTGCATACACTACACATGAACTAACTCTAGTGAGATCTAAATCCGGATCTTCAAGCACGAGTGAACGGAAGACTGATAAGAAACAAAAATAAAATTCAAGCAAATCCAACAAAGGACAACGACAATGACTGCCAGACACACGAAACCCCAACGGACCCCAGTCTTCTTCGTGTGCCATCAACAAGGAGCTAGCTGGCCAAGAAACTTTCAGAAATGAGTGAAGTCATGTCTTCTTTGTGTGTGCGAGATTTCATCGCTGGAAGAGAGACAGTCTAGCATCCAGAAGGCACACGGCTGATGGGTGGAGAGATCAAGGAAAGAACGGTCAGTGACGCAGACACGCAAACAAACAAACACGAAAAGAGACCCAAAAGACACCCATCAGACATACGCGGATGTGCTGAAGCAAGGTCCGAAGCATCAGCAGAGTGGACCTCCGATGCCACAATGACAACCAACAAAGAAAATCAACAACTGCAAAAACAAAACAGAAAGAAAAGAACGAAACTCACGTCAACAGCAAAAGGAATGATGATCTAAAACAAAATTACGCAACAACGTCATCTGCCCCTGTTCAGTCTGGTAGCGAACAAGATCTGCCAACAGCTGTCATCATTCATGACTCTATCTTGAATGGCATTCAGCCAAAACGACTTGGACAGCCTTGAGGAATAAATGCGCACAGTGTCAAAAACAAGCACCACCGTAGAGTTAGAGATAAGATTATATTCCGCCACATTGAAAGAAAACCAGTCACCTGACGCGATCCTGATTCATTGCGGAATTAATGATATAAAAGCAAAAGACGCAACCACAGTATGTGATTCACTCATCGCATCAACTAAGAAAATTCCCGGCAAACATCCAAACTACCAAAATGGTAGTTAGCAAGACTGCTCCCACCAAAAATAAAAGAATAGAAAACAAAAGAAACCTCTTCAATGCCTTACTATCTGTCGACCTGCAAGACAAAATAACACTTATATCAAATGAAAATCTGAAAACCAGCGACAGCTACATGCAAGACACGATCCACCCCAGCCAGAGAGGTACCAGTGTTCTTGCAGGTAACATCGGCAGACACCTGGGGGACCTCTTCTGGGAGGTCCCACGACGACCAGCAAGGCCAAGGAGCAACAGGATGACCGCAAGACCCCAACATCCCTCCTGTTACAGCCATATGTACATTGCTTAACATCAGAACCCGCCACGAACTGTTGTTTTACTATTAATGAAAAGTCCGTCAACTGTTTATGTTCACATGAACTCTGACAGCACCGATTCCTGCTGGTGAAGTCTATTTTGTTTGTACTGAATCCATCATTTGAGGACGTGAACGCTAATTGAAACTTCATTAATTTTTGTTTCCCTGTATAATCACATTTAGTATTTCTCTCCCACCCATCATCCATCAACAAACACACACTTAAATCTTAGTGTCAAACTATAAAATTTTGTTGTTGTTGTTGTTGTTGTTGTTTCTTTTTTTGTTGTTGACAATGTTAGGAGTCTGATGACTTTTTTTTATGAACAAAAAGCCATCTAGAATCTGGAATCTGTGTCTGTCTGTCTGTCTGTCTGTCACACACACACACACACACACACACACACACACACACACACACACTGTGATCAACAGAGTGGAAATGACCGCACGCACAAAAAAGCAGCAACGTGCCTTGCGGGTGCAGGTGCCCGTGCTGTGTCCAGCCCTCACCCCTACCCCTACTCTCACCCTCTTCCGCTCCACCCTCATCCCTAACTCCAACACCCCCCACGCCCCTTACGTCCTCCGCCCCACCCCTTGCCCCCAGGAAGTTTATGGATCGGTGGCGCCCGACAGACGGCTCGCTGCCAGTGGCCAGAGGCTGACCTCTCCAACATTTTCAGCGGCAGCAGCGTTTTCCTCACACCCTCAAGTCGCCCCCTTCCCCTTTCCCCTCTCCCGTTCCCCTCTTCCCTTTCTCCCCCCCCCCCTCCCTACCCCACCCCCACCCCCCCCCCCCAACACACACACACCCCACCCCCGTTCCCCACCCACTTTTTTTTTCCTATCACACGCACATCGACAATCAATAATTATTGTGTACAAGGTTGTTGCCACGATATCGGTATCTAGGAATCGGAAATAGACGACGGAGGGGGTGGGGGGATGGAAGGGGCGGGGGTGCGGGGGTTTACCAGTGGTGGTTGGTTAGTTGGTGGGGGGGGGGGAGGGCGGGTGGGGGGGGGCTTCGGATATCGATGATGGTTATGATTATGATTATGGTGGTGCTTACGTACGATGAGGGTGGCGGACTGGTGGCCAGTAATGGTCAGAGCGATGACCGCTACCGCTGGTCACTTAAATGGATGATATAGATGAGATGGGGAGAAGGTGGAGGAGGAAGAAGGATTGGTATAGTTTGGCAATGTCCGTGAATAATATTCGTTATGAGCAATACAACAAAAGCACCTTGAAATTACCATGTTGATGGGGAACTCTGGAAAGAGGACGCGTGGGATCGGATAGTGGTAAAAAAAAAAAAAAAAAAATAAAAATAAAATAAAATAAAGTAAAACGGGGTGAGGGTTGAGGAGAGAGGTTACGTAACATTCAAGCAGTCAGGACGAAAAGGAGGAGGTATGTGAGTTTCTTAAGTTTCTCACAACACCAGCCGTCCTATTTTCAGTTTCAGTTTTTCAAGAACAAATCCATACACGCTACACCACGCCCGCTAGGCAGATGCCTGACCAGCAGCATAATCAACACGCCTAGTCAGGCCTTGAGTGAATGCATATATATATTTGTGTGCCTATCAGAGTGGATTTCTTCTTCAGAATTTTGCTCGTTTCCATTGATTCTCTTTTTTTTCTTCATTGTTCCAAGTGCGTGCTGTGCACGGAAACCTCGATTTATCGTCTCATCCGAATGACTAGACGCTCAGTTTGATTTTCCAGTCAAACTTGGGATTCGAACCCACAGAGTCTTAACCATTCTGCCACCTTCCTCTCATTCTGAAATATCACCAGATTCTGTTGAGGAAGATACTGTAACTATGTTCGTCATCCCAGCAGCAACGTGCACCAGGAAGTAGATGTTATAGACATCAAAAGATGAGCCGGAGCAGCGCCAGCAGACTGGCTGGCACAAAAGCGAAAATCGCCTCAGAAATGGTTGCCCATTGCTTTTTGTTTGCCGTGTCACATATCCGTATACAACCTATTCGGAGGGTCCTCTCTTTATCTCTCTGGTATAAGGCGCTGGGGATGTTTGGTCTAGTCGTCGCTTTCGCAGCAGTTTTTGTTTGTTGTGTTGTTGGTTGTTGTTTTTTGTTTGTTTTTTTTTTTTTTTTGTTTTTGTTTTGTTTTGTTGTTGTTGTTGTTGCTGCCACATTATCTGCACCATTTCAGTGCCATTACTCCTTCGCCGCTCATCCCAGTTCCCCCATACACGGGTTCGTCTGTCACAGTCCCAGTGTCGGCAGTCCACAGGAAACCACACATAATTTGGTATATATTGATGATAAAGAAAGGGGATGATGACAATGGTGATAATGAAGATGCTGCTACAGAAGTCCATATAGGTTTGGGACTACGTGACAAGGCTGTACTCTACGCTTCCTGTCATAATGATATGCTGTGTTGGTCAGGAAATTAGAGCAACACACCCAAAGACACACCCATGAAGTGGATGATTCTCAACTGTGTGGACCCTGTCTTCCCATTCAAGCCCATAGCACAGGTAGGAGCCGGACGCGGGCCGAAAAAACCTTCGCTGGGAATTGAATCCGCGTCCTCCCAGCCATCAGTCTGTGAAGCTAACCACATCCACCACCGTGCGTAATACTCTTTGGTCCTTTGCTATTATTATTATTATTATTATTAATTTATTTATTTATTTGTTTGTTTGTTTGTTTTTTAATCGTTCCTTTCTCTCAGACATATCTCGATCAGGATATACCCTGCCTCTCTCTCCATCCATCATCCATCCATCCCTCTCTATCTGTCTGTTCCCCCCACCCCTACCCACCCACCCCCACCCCAACCCCACCTCCCTCTGTCTCTATATATTTCTGTGTGTCTTTCTTTATCTCTGTCTCTGTTTCTTTCTCCTTCTCTCTCTCGGTCTCTCTGTTCATATATTTAGTAAGACGCCTTTCTTACAGCGCATTTTTTTTTTTTTTTTTTTTTTTTTTTTTTTTAGTTCTCTGTGGGCTGTCGCTACGTCCCCCCTTCCGGATACACTTGGTCTCGTCTGGTATCGTTTTGAAG
>NC_134877.1:48740623-48743123 GCF_041734735.1 Babylonia areolata
CAGACAGAAACGATACAAAACGCACCTTCATCACACGGGAATACAGGCTGCCCTTGAAACGGGGAGAGGTGAAACGACAGGCAGACAGAAGGTAGCGTACAGTCCATTACTTTCTTTGCTTTTCATTATTGTTCATTGATTTGTCGTTTCGTATACTTTCTCTGGCCTTTTGATTGTTTACCTCTTTCTGTCTATCTGTCTCTGTCTGTCTGTCTCTCTCTGTGTCTCTTTCTGTCTCTGTCTCTCTATCTTTCTGTCTCTGTCTCTCCCTCCCTCCCTCCCTCCCTCTCTCTCTCTCTCTCTCTCTCTCTCTCTCTCTCTCTCTCTCTCCCTCTCCTCTCTCTCTCACTCCCCACAAAAAAATTTTCCATGTCATTTGTGTAACTGCACAGTTGATGATGCTATTCATTCGATGTTTGATTGTTAATCATATGATGATTTGAGATGTAAATATATAATTTTAGAAAAGTAATATACAAAAATATAGGATTTCTTAACAGTGTAAACATCAGAAGACCACGAGGTGATAGTCGCGATAGTAAAATTCATATCAGAAGCTATGAGGATCAGGCAAAAAGCACAAAAAGCGTAACTACGTAGTTAGATAGGTTTGACAATTTTCTTCCGAAGCCAGTGTTGGAATTTGTTGTAGGGTGAATTGATAGATGAAAGAACGCAGTTATAATGTGTCGGGTGGCCTGTTGCCTAATATCATTTTTCTTCAAAGAAGGAACTTGGTTTTGTTTCATTATTTGCTTTCACCATTTTATTCGTTTATTTTAATTAATGGTTTGTTATAAAACGAAAGTATGTTGATGTCCTCACCCATGTCATAAGGACCTCATAGCCAGTGACGTAAATGTGTCAAAAGCGTCAAAGCGTCTCTCACTCCCCCCTCACCCTTCCTCTGTCTCAGTCTCAATCTCTGTCTGTTGCTCTCTCTCTCTCTTTTCCATCTTTTCAGTTGCTATCTGATCTGTCTTGTTAATCTGTGACCACCACGATTCCTTGTGTGTTTTGTTTGTCTGTGGCCGCTTTCGTATTTTCCTCTTCCTCATCTCTGTCTGAAGAGGCCTTGGGTCGCCGCACAGAACTGTTCACCAGATTCCTCCAGTTGTGTTTCAAACCCTGTGTCTCTGCTAATGCTTGTGTGTGTGTGTGTGTGTGTGTGTGTGTGTGTGTGTGTGTGTGTGTGTGTGTGTGTGTGTGTGTGTGTGTGTGTGTGTGTGTGTGTGTGTGTGTGTGTGTGTGTGTGTGTGTGTGTGTGTGTTCATTCTGTAACGTTGTCAGTCCATCGTTTGTTGTTGTTGTTGTTGTTGTTGTTGTTTCTGTATGTTTCCCTTCCTACACACACACACACACACACACACACACACACACACACACACACACACACACACACACACACACACACACACACACACACACACACACACACACACACACACACACACACACACACACACACACACACACACACACACACGCATATCTGTCCTGTGTCTCTGTTTCTGATTCTCTGTTGGTCGGTCTGTACCGTCATGCTCTCGAAATCTGTCTCTGTGAGAGAGATTTAACCCTTCCACCGCCAGTCAGTTAAAAGTGCAAAATTCCCTTGTGTTATAAACACAGAAAATAAGGTGTCTAGGAATAGTTGGGGATCCCCCCCTGGGATATGTAGAAAATGATTATGGTCTATGTATTCCACTACCGAACATAGATAGCAGTAGGTTCATGAATAACAAACCCATGATCTGGTCACCCTTCAGTGACATGGGTCCTCTACCAAACTGCTGCATGAATGCGAGTTTGGGAGTGAAAGGGTTAAAAAGGAAACAAACAAACGAACAAAACAGAAACAAATAAACAAACCCGAGAGATGCAGACATACGAACAAGCTTGCGATCAGCCAAGCAGATATGCATACAGACAGATGAAGTATTCTGCTCCATTGAACGGCAAAACGCATTGTCGTTGATCTGAGAAATGCCTGGCTTTTTACCACCACTTCCGAATAGAGGAGTTGATGGATTTCTTCCCCTTGGGAAAACTTTGTGGGGCGAGGGGGAAGGGGAGGGGGGAGGGCGAGGCTAGGGGGGAAGTGGTGGGGGGGGGAGGAAAGAATTCCTCATTTCATTTGGTGAATATTTTCTACGAATATGGCTTCACTGAATGTGAAACCGAAGTATTATTTCAGAAGAGAAAAACAAACAAACAAACAAACAAAAAACCAGAAGAAGATAATTTGTCTGTGTGGTCGAGATAATTTGAAGGAGCAGAACGCGCGAGTGTGTGTGTGTGTGTGTGTGTGTGTGTGTGTGTGTGAACACAATGTTCATCTGAAACAGCTTTGACAGTAGCAGCAGCAACACTCAGACACGTACACATACGTACACTCAACTCTCTCTCTCTCTCTCTCTCTCTCTCTCTCTCTCTCTCTCTCTCTCTCTCTCTCTCTCTCTCTCTCCAGATGATACCTGCGTGTGCAGTAAGGTCGTGG
>NC_134877.1:48775623-48780623 GCF_041734735.1 Babylonia areolata
TTGCCTGCCCTTCCTTGTCTTTAGTTTCTACAGTTTTAGAGTTGTGCATGCGTGTGGGTGACTGGTGCGGAAGCGCCTTGGTTTGTCTCTGCACATGATTCAGTGCTATAGAAATACCATTATTAATATTATTATTATTATTATTCTGCGTTACCAAAGCTGAATTTGCACGTGATCAGTTCTTCTTTGAACAAGGCAGCAGTTTCGTATTTCCGGGTTGACAGCTGTGGTGCATTGCACCCATTGTTAAAGGATGCTGTATGCCGGCTAAACTGTGCAGCCACGGGAACTACGGCCATTATATTCCACTCATTTTGATCTTCTTAACGAGGATTTCATTTATCCATTTTCTCTTTCTCTGATGTTTAAATAGACCCCATAGAAACTGAAAAAAAAAAAAACAAAAAAAAAAAACAAAAAAAAACCCACCTAAGAACAAGCACCTTGAAGAGAAAAAGAAGACACGGAGATAAGCCTCTGGAGGGAATTAAGGTGCTTTGTGGGCTTCTCTTACTCGAAGGGTTTTATGGATCCATATATCTATCTATTCTGCCTACGCGTGGTGTTGTGTTGTGTTGTGTTGTGTGTGTGTGTGTGTGTGTGTGTGTGTGTGTGTGTGTGTGTGTGTGTGTGTGTGTGTGTGTGTGTGTGTGACTGGAGTGTTATTGTAAAACGTGTTTTAATTTCATACATAAACGTATGATTATTATCAGTAGTAATAGTATTATCAGTATTGTTATCATAGTGATATGTTGGCCCAGAAGTAACACGTCCGCTTCGGAAGCGATGGAATCTGAACCAGCACATTGGTTCGAATCCTGAACTCGCCGGTACTTTCTCCATCTCTCTACTAGACCTTGAGTGGTGGTGGTCTCGTCTTGTTGGGTGGTGGGGTGGGGGTGGGGGTGGGCTGGGGAGGGCACTCTCACTATGGCGAGACGCTCTCCCTGATGAGAGCAACCTGAATTCCACACACATATGTTGAGACAAAAGAGTAATCTACTGCTACTACTACTGCTAATTAAATCATCCTTCTCATCATCATCATCATCATCATCATTAATTACCATTTACATTATTATCATAGCTCACTTGGCAATTGATCAGAACGCTTATGTCTTCTTCTTTCATATTCTGCTCGGCATTTCCGTGAAAAAAAAAAGGTCTGAGTATCGTTTTTTTTATGATCCCTTTACAAACGGAGGAACACTGTCATAAATTTCGTACTTCTTCTTCTTCTGCGTTCACTCGTATGCACACGAGTGGGCTTTTTTACGTGTATGACCGTTTTTACCCCGCCATGTAGGCAGCCATACTCCGTTTTCGGGGGTGTGCATGCTGGGTATGTTCTTGTTTCCATAACCCACCGAACGCTGACATGGATTACAGGATCTTTAACGTGCGTATTTGATCTTCTGCTTGCATATACACACGAAGGGGGTTCAGGCACTAGCAGGTCTGCACATATGTTGACCTGGGAGATCGTAAAAATCTCCACCCTTTACCCACCAGGCGCCGTCACCGTGATTCGAACCCGGGACCCTCAGATTGACAGTCCAACGCTTTAACCACTCGGCTATTGCGCCCGTCATAAATTTAGTACTTTTTATTTGCTCTTCTTGATGTGAAAATCCCAGCGGTGAGTAGGAGTGTGGGTTGAGGGGGAGCGTGGGAGGGAGGGAGGGAAGGGGGATTGTCAGTATTCGTTAATTTGTCTGTTTCGTGTTCGGGATTTTAGTATCGACGGGCGCGTAGTAGATAATCATGCCATTTTGTATCTTTGACTTTTGATAATTGATTTCAGACAGAGAAAGAGAGAGTGACCTTTTCTGTTCTTGGCATGGACTCGAATGACTATAAAACATTGTGTGGAGGAGTTTTATTGTTGTGTGTGTGTGTGTGTGTGTGTGTGTGTGTGTGTGTGTGTGTGTGTGTGTGTGTGTGTGTGTGTGTGTGTGTGTGTGTGTGTGTGTGTGTGTGTGTGTGTGTGTGTGTGTGTGTGCGTGCGTGTATGTGTGTATGTGTGTGTGTGTGTGTGTGTGTGTGTGTGTGTGTGTGTGTTATCCTTTCTTTATCCTCCATGTTGTAATTTCAATGGCTCTTAAGCCACTCGGAGTTCCCTTCATCTGTTCTTTGTTCCTTTCTGTGCCGATTCGAACGAGCAATCTTCTGAGAAAGTAATGTGTTTTCTCCGCTCTTTCTGTTGAGGGAAATGAAAGCCTACAAAAGCTCCCCCCCCCCCCCACCCCCCACCCCCCCACCCTCCCACCCCCCACCCTTATGAAGCACTGTCGTGGTTTTTCTTGCTGTTCGTCGTCTTAGTGACTTTTTCAGTGAATATAATGCCTCTCTGTTGCGAGGTCCAATATATATGATTTTGGGGGCTCTTCGTACTGAGAAGAGCATTTGCCGCAACATTCTGCTTCTTCTTTTTTTTCCCTTCGTACCGATGATTTTAATTGCTGTACAGTTACGTCTTAAAAAGTTAACTATATTCTGTTTTTTATTAGTTTATCATGGATTTCAAAGCTGAAGAGCAGTTTGTAGTGAGTTTGAACATCATTAACTGTTTTGATTTGTCAAATGTCTTTACACTACGTTCGTCACCTGTCCCAAACCCGTTGCAGTAAGGTTTCTCGGTGGCAATAGAACTTTGAAGAGGTTGTTGTTCGTTTTGTGTTTATTTACCCGTGTTTTGTCTTCGTCCTTATTCAAGATTCAGTGATTCAAGCGTGGAGAGGTTCAATAACCCTTTCTTTGTTCTTCTTTATGAGTTTTCCAGTTGAGCAGTCAGTGGAGGAAATTAGCTTCTGTCATGTGCTGTTTGAGAAATTTAGCTTCTGTCATGTGCTGTTTTGAGAAAACTAGCTTCTGTCATGTGCTGTTTTGAGAAAACTAGCTTCTGTCATGTGCTGTTTTGAGAAAACTAGCTTCTGTCATGTGCTGTTTTGAGAAAACTAGCTTCTGTCATGTGCTGTTTTGAGAAAATTAGCTTCTGTCATGTGCTGTTTTGAGAAAATTAGCTTCTGTCATGTGCTGTTTTGAGACGACTAGCTTCTGTCACGTGCTGTTTTGAGAAAACTAGCTTCTGTCATGTGCTGTTTTGAGAAAACTAGCTTCTGTCATGTGCTGTTTTGAGAAAATTAGCTTCTGTCATGTGCTGTTTTGAGAAAATTAGCTTCTGTCATGTGCTGTTTTGAGAAAAACTAGCTTCTGTCATGTGCTGTTTTGAGAAAACTAGCTTCTGTCATGTGCTGTTTTGAGAAAAACTAGCTTCTGTCATGTGCTGTTTTGAGAAAATTAGCTTCTGTCATGTGCTGTTTTGAGAAAAACTAGCTTCTGTCATGTGCTGTTTTGAGAAAACTAGCTTCTGTCATGTGCTGTTTTGAGAAAACTAGCTTCTGTCATGTGCTGTTTTGAGAAAACTAGCTTCTGTCATGTGCTGTTTTGAGAAAACTAGCTTCTGTCATGTGCTGTTTTGAGAAAACTAGTTTCTGTTACTACGTGACTGTGATTCCCTAACAAAGGAACTAAACAGCAGAACCCATTGTGTGGGGACGTTTTGTGATTGTGTTGTTCTGGCTGATGCTTTAGTGTTTGATAATTTCTAATATTGTGAAGAGGTTTGTAATGTCCCCCCCCCCCTTTTTTTTAAGAAAAAACATACTTCGGTCAGTGGTTACAGTACAGAATGTGAGAAACTTTCATTCCGGGGATTTAAAGATACCACATAAACATGTACAGATGTTTGCGACAATTCACCTCTTCTTTGTCACTTATTGGAATACATTCGTTACCTTGTGGAGTGTGCAAAGAAACTTTGTCATTATTCACCTATTTGCCCCCTTTTTTTTTCTTAAATCGATAATTCCTCTGGTTGTAGATGGCTTTCACGTGAAATAGTTTGCGAGCTTTGTTTTGCTATTTTCAGTGTAGACTGCATTAGCCTCATAGCGATTTGTGGTGATTCATCAGTCTTTTTTAACTACGATTTCAGTGTTTCCAGAGCACTTTATAGCGAGGCTGTTCTTTTCTCTTGTGTGGATTTAAATCAGCTGTTGTCGTGACCATAGAGGTTCACAGGAACAAGTTTGATGTCCCTTTCTCTTTTTGCTCGCTCTTTTGGAAATTTCATTCATTACCTATGTAGTGGACATTATCATCGTTAGTTTTCATTCTGTACTTAATCAATTACTGACGTTGGGTATAGCATATAATTTTAGCATATAACTATAATTACACACACACACACACACACACACACACACACACACACACACACACACACACACACACACACACACACACACATATATATATATATATATGTGTGTGTGTGTGTGTGTGTGTGTGGTGAGAGAGAGAAAGAGAGAGAGAGAGAGGAGTTGACAGACAGAGCCATATAGGGGAGTCATGTTGGGGTGGGTGTGGGGAAGATTGGTTGGGGGGTGGGGGGTGGAGTGTGGGGGTGTGGCGGGGTTAGAGACAAGGAGCATGCTTTTTACTGTTTCTGGATGTTACGACATGACGTTTAACATGACTTTCTGGATACTAAAACAAAATGAATGATGAAAATCGTTGATACCGGACACACCACACGAGAAGGTCAATCAATATGGCAAAATGATCATACCCGCCGCTCTCCCAGCATCCCCGGCTCTTCTCTCCCCTTAACAAACAAACAAAAAAGAAAAGAATGCCGTAAGCTTCACTTTATTTGTATTTGTATTTCTTTTTATCACAACAGATTTCTCTGTGTGAAGTTCGGGCTTCTCTCCCCAGGGAGAGCGCGTCGCTACACTACAGCGCCACCCATTTTTTTTCCCCCCTGCGTGCAGTTTTACTTGTTTTTCCTATCGAAGTTGTTATTTTTTTCTACAGAATTTTACCAAGAACAACCCTTTTGTTGCCGAGGGTTCTTTTACGTGCGCTAAATGCATGCTTCACACGGGAACTCGGTTTATCGTCTCATCCGAATGACTAGCGTCCAGACCACCACT
>NC_134877.1:48785623-48795623 GCF_041734735.1 Babylonia areolata
GAGTGATACTGAAGTGATAAACTAAAACAACCGGACAATTTTAGGCCATTACAAGCCATAAATGTGAAAGAAGGAATGAAGATATTTCAACACTGGATATTCATTCGAATAGAAAAGACGATATTGAAAAAGAAAATATGTAACATGTGGTGTCCTTTTTATGAATATGATTTATTAGGGTGGGAAATTGAACATGTCTTAATTTCACTGAGCGGGGCGCGAGAGGGTACCCTTGTGCCAAGGGCAGTATCTCCGAGTTTCGTCCCGGTTTTTTTTTTTTTTTTTTTTTTTTTTTTTGGTGGGGGGGGGGGGGGGAGGAGAAGGGGCCGGTAGGTGGGGGGGGGTTTGGGGGGGGGGAGGAGAAGGGGCCGGTAGGTGGGGGGGGGGGGAGTTGGGGGGGGAGGAGGGTTGGGGGGGGAGGAGAAGGGGCCGGTAGGTGGGGGGGGGGGTTTGGGGGGGGGGAGGAGAAGGGGCCGGTAGGTGGGGGGCGGGGGGGGGGGGGGCATATGAAAATGAGTTCAGCAGACACCGATAAACATTGTGACTAATCTACATCATTCCTAGTGAGGGGAAGGGTGTGTGTGTGTGTGTGTGTGGGGGGGGGGGAGGGGGTTGGGGGGGGGGGATGCACGGTTGGCCCCTCGACCTTGCGAACCTTTTTGTTTTCACCGCTCCGCACAAAAACAGTGAAAAACGGTGTCGTCTTACTGTTCTGTGTTTTCAGCTCAGTGAAAACGTTTCTGCCGCACTTCCAAGATCCGTATTCTGTCAGACCTTAGTTCATAGAACTGTCGAATCTTCAATCGATTTTTTTTTCTCTTTTCTGCTTCGAACTATGTAACGTCCAGCAGGCAGGGTAAAGTAGGTACACCCGGTTTTTTGTTTGTTTGTTTGGTTGGTTGTTTTTTTTTTTTGTTTTTTTTTGTTGTTGTTGTTTTTTTGTGTTTTTTTTTAATACGTGCGCGCTGTGTGTGTGTGTGTGTGTGTGTGTGTGTGTGTGTGTGTGTGTGTGTGTGTGTGTGTGTCTGTGTCTGTGTGTGTGTCTGTGTGTCTGTATCTTTGTGTATATACTTACACGCGCACGTGCATCCACCACCTCTCTGCCTGTTCGTGCTCCCATCCTTTACCCACCGTCTATCTAAACGATGTGTCTGTCTGTCTTTCTTTCTGTCTATCCATCTGTTTATCTGTAAATCTATCCTTCTATCTATTTGTATCATATGTATACCTTTTTTTTATCTTATGTAGCCCCACCCCCACCTCCGACCACTCTCTTCATCGATCTCTTCATCTACCTATTTTTCTACCTACGTGTCGTTTTGCCTCTCTGCCAACGGTGGATCCGCAGTTCCAAGCTTACAGGGTTTCCTCCATCGGAGGCTAATTAAAACTCTTCAAAGTTCGGGGAGAAAGAAAGAAAGAAAGAAAGAAGAAGAAGAAAAAAAAAAAAAAGATTCACAGTGCTTGCACATACCATGAGAGGAAACACTTAGCGAAAAAGGTCTTTATGTTCCTGTAACACAGACCACCATTGGCACTGCCTTTGTTGTTAATGGGTTTTATTTATAATGTACGTCAGCAAGCTATTATGTTGTCATGCAAGGGTTTTCAAAATGATATCAATATGCTTCAACTCAATAGAAGATGGAGAGATTGAGAGAGATGGGGGAGAAGAGATTGAGCCTGCGTGCGCCTGCGCGCGTGCGTGTGTGTATGAGGGCGTATGGGAAGGGAGAGAGATAATGAACGGACACCGATTTGACTAGAAGCAATTTCCTTTTGTTGTTGTTTTTTTGTTTGTATGTTTGCTTATTTGGTTTTTTTTGTTGTTTTGTTTTTTTTTGTTGTTGTTGTTTCTTTTGTTGTTGTTGTTGTTGTTGTTTGTTGTTGTTTTTTGTTGTTGTTTTTTTTCAGAAAAGGGTAATTCACGTTGAAGTGAAACAATAGCGGAACCTCAGAAGTCATTGAATTCACAAAACAGCAAACTTACATTACGGAAATCGCCATTATTGCTTGAATTATCATTGAAATAATTTTAAGCACGTCTTTATTCATTACGTCCTAAACAATGAACAGATTTTCTCAGCATTGATGTCTTTTAAATGTGTCAGAAATGAATACAAACCTGCCGTAAAGAGATCCACGAGGTTTCCCTTTCTTCTTCTTCTTCTTCTTCTGCTTTCGTGGGCTGCAACTCCCACGTACACTCGCATGTACACGAGTGGGCTTTTACGTGCATGACCGTTTTTACCCCGCCATGTAGGCAGCCATGCTCCGTTTTCGGGGGTGTGCATGCTGGGTGTGTTCTTGCTTCCATAACCCACCGAACGCTGACATGGATTACAGGATCTTTAACGTGCGTATTTGATCTTCTGCATGCGTTTACACACGAAGGGGGTTCAGGCACTAGCAGGTCTGCACATATGTTGACCTGGGAGATCGTAAAAATCTCCACCCTTTACCCACCAGGCACCGTCACCGTGATTCGAACCCGGGACCCTCAGATTGAAAGTCCAACGCTTTAACCACTTGGCTATTGCGCCCGTCGGTTTCCCTTTCCCAATCGCAGTCTTGATTAAGGCTTTCTGTCTTTTTGTCTGTCGTCTTCACGTTCCATGCTCATGAATATTGCCCACTGCACTTCACCATTCTACAGGTACTTGCGACACTACTTTACATGGACGCATGTTGTAGCAAGACTGCACATGGTAGAGGGGTCACAAGTTCCCCATTTTGCATTTGTATTAACTGATTCAGCCGGCTAATTTTCTTTCCCGTTTGTGTACCATTATTGCGGTTGTCACAAGTTACCATTTTGCATCTTTGTAATCCGATTTGGCCTTCTAAATTTACCTATTACATACATACATACATACATATATATATATATATATATATATATATATATATATATATGCATTTGCATTAAAGGCCTTTCCAATCCACGTTTTAAGTGTTTGAATGTTATGTTCACACACACACACACACACACACACACACACATTATATATATATATATATATATATATATGTATATATATATATATATATATATATATATATATATATATATATATATATATATATATATATATATATACATACATACATACAACGATAGCACAAGGTTCAACGAAATGTCAATGGGCATCTCAAAGCCGTATATCCTTTGAACAGCACAAACCAACGAGAACCATGACATCATTAGCAGTGAAATGACATAACTGCATTAAAAAGATTAATCCAAAGGAAAAAAAGAAAAAAAAAGACGGTTACTGACGTCAGTCCTCGCATTATTTCCTACATGATGATGACCTTAAAAAAAAAAATAAAAAAAAAAAAGTTTTCTCGACGATAGCAGCAACTATTCTCATTCAGTTTGTGAGAAAAGGGAGACCGTTTGTATAAGGTTAGTAGTACATCCATCTTTCTGCCCGTTTCTCCCAGTCAGACACTTGATCACAGAACACGGAACATAATGCGACCGTTATGTAACAGAGAAGTGTTAAGTCAAGCTGGTATTCTGTTCGTTATTGTATGAACTGTAAGTAATATCTGTTTTCTTTCTTTCTTTCTTTTCTGTTTTGTTTCAGAACGGAGGTTTCTGCTCCCAGACTCTGAAGCACGCAGGGCTTTTGATGCCGGGCTGGAGCTGAAGAGCAGTTTGCGCAAGTCGACTTGCCAATAATCAAGTGGACCCCCCACCCCCCCTGGCTTGGAATGACGACGTGGGCGGGTTTACGTCTATCACCGTCATTCTGCAGTCTACCATCAGTTGGGTCACCAATTACCCGACTGCACCACCCGTGGGGGAATACCATTCTTCAAACACGCGGCTAGCGGGATCGATAGCTACAGCGCCGCTTTGTTTCGTCGTGCTGGCTATGTTTTGATCATCGGTCTGGACTTTGGTCTGGTGGCGTGACGGGCACTCCAGACTTCGCGAGCCGCGAATCTACAACAAAACATTGTGTTTCAGTGCTCAACCCAAGAGCGGTGACAGAATGTCTTCGTTTTCAATCCTCCTCCCAGCCTAACAGGACTGTCCTTTAACAACACCACCTCACCCCCGTCCCCTCCCCTCCCCTCGTGGCGCGGGTCCACTGCTTGGCCCCATTTCTGGACGTTTTTTTGTGTTGTTGTTTTATCCAAATCGCATGAGTTCATTGCTGAGGTAGACTGCGGTTGGTAGACTCTTCCCAAACCTACGTCAGTTGGCAGACTCTTCCCAAGCCTACGTCAGTTGGTAGACTCTTCCCAAGCCTACGTCAGTTGGCAGACTCTTCCCAAGCCTACGTCAGTTGGTAGACTCTTCCATAACCTACGTCAGTTGGCAGACTCTTCCCAAACCTACGTCAGTTGGCAGACTCTTCCATAACCTACGTCAGTTGGTAGACTCTTCCCTAAACTACGTCACCTGTTCGCGTGGGGCTGTGAAAAGCCAGAACGATCACTTTTTTCTTTCTTTTTCTTTCTTTTATCTCTTTGCTGTGGTCAGTCTGCCAAATCGATGGCGGTCACTGAGGCTACGGAATGAAGCGTGGTGATGGTGGTGGTGGCGGTGGTGGTGGTTAGTCACTGTCCACCTTGATCGTAACGACCCCCCTGACGATTGGCTGCTGCGTCCATGTCTTCCTGTCCAGGCGCTAATGAGCCCTCTGTTTCGCGTCGTCAACGCTTGGCATGCCAACTCATCACTTCTGATTCTCGTGTGTTCTTTTTGTGTGTGTGTGTGTGTGTGTATGTATGAGTGTGTCCCCTTTCCAGTTACAGACGTGTATAAAGTGGTGTGCGTTGAGAAGTGAGGTGAGAGTGTTGACACTGTGCTCACCGCCCTGACCACTGCTCTGCTGTTTCTGAAACAGCATTGTGTTTGCACTGGAACTGGATTCTGGAGAAGTTATGAAAACAAAATGATAAAAAAAAGAACCGCAGTCATACTACGAGACCTATTGTTTGTTCTTCAGCGACGCAAGGGTTTGTGTGTGTGCTTGTAATAGAGAAGTATTGAACACAGTGTGTGAGGCAACAGGAGGCTGGAAGAATTAAAAGCATTATTCCACCAACATGTGCGCGATATACATCTTGAAAAGCCAGTGCTACTGTAGTTTGAACCAGTGTAACAAACCTAATCCAACGAAGGAGTGTGCCAAGCCAGCTACTTGACATGATGTGAGGTTTGTGTCGACAGTTTCAAAATCCTTTAAGATATAACATTGTGTGCTTTGCTAACGCTTGCTTGGCTTTTTTCTTTTATTCAACACCACAGCAAATACAGAGAAAAGTTTCAGTTCAACCATGCCATTTACTACTCTTCATCAGATCCTACGCATTCCATGGCTTGCATGGTTTTTCTGCTTCCAAATACACGCAGAGACTTGAGTTCGTGACTGAAAATCGCATTGCATTGACTTTACATATGAACACAATAAATACTTGTTTCTTCTTAACTATTCCTGGGAGAAAAGTCAAACGTTTTATCAAGTCGTTACTCATTTCTGTGTTTAAGGTGCAAACACTTTCTACGATCCCAACCTCGACATACCATTTTGACGAAAGGCATTACTGCTTAGAGCGTGAAACTGACCAGTGAGACGGAACAAAACTATGTATGAAGCCTCGCAAAAAAAAAACCACGACAATCTGACGGGAACGAAACAAAACGTTCACAATTGAACACCCGGGCGCTCAATAAGGAATAAAAAAAAATATATTTAAAAAACCTCCTGATACAAAACGCTATCAACTCATCAACTCATTAGTCACCATGACAACAACAACAACAGCACAAACCTCTGCTGCTGCATTCTCCTACAACGTAAGCGAGGGCGTGAGCCTTCTCCAAGCTTACATCTTCAACACCACCTCCAACAGTTCCCAGCCCGCCAACGTCAGCCAGGCCAACGACGCGCAAGGGCTGGAGCTGACGACGAATGTGGTGGGTCCGGCGGCGGCGGCTGGGGAGAAGAACGAGAGCATCCTGGGCCCTCCCTTCAGCCTGACAGTATACAGCCAGGAGCACCTGATCGGCACCAGTGTGGTGCTGGGCATCATGATCCTCTGCTGCATCATCGGCAACTGCTTCGTCATCGCCGCCGTGGTGCTGGAGCGGTCGCTGCACAACGTGGCCAACTACCTGATCCTGTCTCTGGCCGTGGCCGACCTGATGGTGGCCGTGCTGGTCATGCCGTTGTCCGTGGTGGCGGAGATTTCCCGGGTGTGGTTCCTGCACCCGGAGGTGTGCGACATGTGGATCTCCTTCGACGTGCTGTGCTGCACGGCCTCCATCCTGCACCTGGTGGCCATCGCCATGGACCGCTACTGGGCCGTCACCTCCATCGACTACATGCGGCGCCGCAGCGCCCGCCGGATCCTGCTGATGATCCTGGCCGTGTGGGTCGTGGCCCTCACCATCTCCATTCCGCCCCTCTTCGGCTGGCGGGACCCCAACAACACCCCCGACGAGACGGGCGTGTGCATCATCTCCCAAGACCACGGCTACACCATCTTCTCCACCGTGGGGGCGTTCTACCTGCCCATGTTCATTATGATCTGCATCTACATCCGGATCTACATGGTGGCCAGGAGACGGATCCGCAAGGAGAAGTTCAACAAGAAGAAGAAACGAGAAGCGGCGGCGGCGGCTGCTGCTGCCAGAGGTGGAGGGACGGCCCTGCGAGACAAGGCGGCGGAGAACATCAACATGACTGTGCAGCCCGAATATTCGGTGGTGTCCAACTGCAACGGGTGCACGCTTGACAAGGACAAGGACGGCCACGGCCACGGCCACAGCCACGGCCACACCAGCAAGAACGGAACCACCAACACCACCACCACTAACACCCCCACCACCACTGCAGTCACCACCACCACCGCCACCACCACCACCCCCACCACCCACAACAAAGAGGAGAAACACGAGAACAGCCAGGGTGACCTCTCCGGCGACAACGACAGCCAGGGGGGCTTGCCGGCTGGCAACGGCAAAGACGGCGGGGGTGGCTACACCAACGGGATCGAGACGGATCCCCCGACCATGATCCACGACAAGGGCATGGCGGGCACGCCGGACGGGACCCGCAAGCCCTGCCTGCCCTCCAGCCGCCAGCGGGAGAAGCTGGAGCAGAAGCGGGAGCGGAAGGCGGCCCGGACCCTGGCCATCATCACGGGGGCCTTCCTTCTGTGCTGGCTGCCCTTCTTCGTCGTGGCGCTCACCGGGCCCTTCATTCGGAGCCAGGTGGTCATCCCGCCCGTGGTGCACAGTCTCCTGCTGTGGCTGGGCTACCTCAACAGTCTGCTCAACCCCGTCATCTACACCATCTTCAGTCCAGAGTTCAGGAACGCATTCCAGAAGATTCTCTTTGGGAAGTACTCGCGGCGGAGTCGGATGCGCGGGCGGTGATGGTGTCGTGGTGGTGGATGTGGTTGTGGCGGTGGTGGTGGTGGTGGTTGTGGAAGGTTGTGAGCTGGAGATGTGCAAAAGGGCTTTTGCTGTGGAGTGGACGTTTTATTGCTCACGTTGCCTGGCGCGGGCACGACTTGATCGATCTGTGATGTGACTGGTTTTGTGCCGAGAAAGACCAGTGCTAGAATGGGTCTTCTCCTATGTACATAAACACTGTGACAGGTGCACTATGACCAGAGTGCAATGGTGATACTATTACTTCTTTGTACATAGCACCGGCATGTCTTTTTGGCGTGTATATAACTAATTATACAGTCGGGAGTTGTTCGTATACGCTGAAAGTTGGGTTTTGTGTATGTGTGTGTGTGTGTGTGTGTGTGTGTGTGTGTGTGTGTGTGTGTGTGTGTGTGTGTGTGTGTGCATCATTACACGGACTCTATTCGCGCCACTAAACTTTAAGCATTTCTATGGAATTCGTGTACACACAAATATATATTATGCCTGGTAGTATTCGATTGTTCAAAATTATTTACCAGTGAGTTCGTGTTTCCCTGTGTGTGCGTGTGTGTGTGTGTGTGTGTGTGTGTGTGTGTGTGTGTGTGTGTGTGTGTGTGTGTGTGCTCGTGCGGGCGGGAATATGTGTGAAGGTTAGTGCTGTTTATTCTTCACCAATTTGATTTTTGACTGCACTCTTGCTCGTTCTCTCTTTCTCTCTGTATCACTGTTTGTCTGTCTGTCTGTCTGTCTGTCTGTCTGTCTGTCTGTATCTCTCTCTCTCTCTCTCTCTCTCTCTCTCTCTTATTCTCACACCTCTGCCCCACAAATTACGAGCCTCTGTCCTTTGTATGTTCAACCTTTCTTCTCATATGATCAATGGATGTACTTTTGCTCACGTAACACATATTCCATGTTATTCCTTGTTAAAGTCACTGTATTTCGGAATATTGCATTGCATTCACCTAATCTCAACAAACTGTGCATGCGTGTGAGAGGGAAAGAGAGAGAGAGAAAGAGAGAGAGAGGGAGAAGGATGAAGAAGAAAAAAAAAAGAGAGTCGGAAAACACAAAGGGAGCAATTTCTGATAAGAAGCCTTTCAACGTTCTGCCACACACTGGACACTATGTATATTCTTCATGTTTTTGGTCTGTTGAATTCAGTGTGTTCGAAATATACACGCTTACGTTTATCATTATTATTATTATTATTATTATTATTATGATGATAATTATTATTATTATTATTATTATTATTATTATTATTATCATCATCATCATCATCATCATCATCATCATCATTATTATTACTAGTACTATTATTATCACAACAGCAGCAACAACAGTCGTGGTGGTCGTAGCACAGTAGAAATAGCAGCAACAGCAACAACAACAACAACAACAACAAAAGAAGTAGAAGTGATCCTATCGCCAAAGTAACAGTAGTTATTCGTAGCCGTATTTGTAGTCAGTGGTGGTTGATGTCGTTGTGCTTTTTTCCCGTCAAGAATCGATACACATTTTTCTTTTTTTTCAGTACGTTGAGTGTTTTATGTATCATCCTCCACAGTTCAGCATTTTCATTGACAGTTTTTCATGACTTGCACCGGTTTCCAGTCAGAAAAAAAAAAAGAATCCAGTACAAACTTGCAACACGGTGTTTCAGATGCTTTTGACAACTTTGATAAGCCATAAACGTTTGCTTCCCTTTAAAATCTTATGTTCGAATCCCCAACTATATCGGCCCTCATAGTAGTAACTGGCCTTGAACCATCATCGTCCACACAAAAACAACTGGTTTCGAATGACGCTTCTCTCTCGATCGGAATGTTCCTTGCCTTTCGTTCCATCCAACCATGAATGAGCACTAAGGTAGCCAAGGCCCGTGGGTTCGATTGAATAATGGGCCAGGTTTTGAGTGGCAGCTTATGTGTATAGTGTGCATACACGCAGAAAAAAAATGACCTCGCGGCTTCTGGAGAGTTGCCCATGACAAAATGCTGTAAAAAAAAAAAAAAAAATCTACTTTCGATGCTGAAATCAAGCTACAAAAGAAAAAAAAGGGGGGGGGCGGGGGTGGCGGGGGTGGGGGGGGGGGGGGTGCGGGGGGAGGTGGGAGCAGCTGCATTCCAAGAAACTCTTTTCGGGGACAGAGAGCAAGGGTTATGCAAGAAAGTAAAACAATACCATATAATACAAAAATCTGCTTACACGGCACTGAAACTGTCAGCACTTTCAAATTACTATGTATATCATGTTGCAGTGAGACTGTGGAACCAGTTGTCATTTCATGAAATCTGTGAATATTTTAGTTATTTCTTGTCAACATTGTGGCCGTCAGCTTTTATTTTGTGTAGCTTCTGTGGCTGCCAGAGATTTCACGAAATCTCTATTTTTTGTGATTTCACGAAATCTCTAAATCAGTAAGCACTTATTTCATTAAATAAGCAAACACAACATGCGCAAGAAAAAACTCGTATAATTAATCAAAATATGTCAGTAACTATTTGAATTCCATTTAAAATGCTAAACAATATGCTAAAGTAACATCAAGAAAAGATCACAATAACATAATTAGATATAGCATGCCTTCGACATTCA
>NC_134877.1:48803123-48808123 GCF_041734735.1 Babylonia areolata
GGTGAAGATGGACAGACATACAAACACGTGATTTGTGAAAGACAGAAAGAAAGAATGAAAGAAAGAAAGAAAGATTTTGCTATTTTTGTTTAATCATGTTAGACAAACAGAACAACAACAACAACAACAACAACAAACAAGAACAAACAACAAGCAAGACATATGTGTGGGTTTTTTTTCTTTTTATTTCATTATTAATCCAGTAATGCAAGCAGAAAGAAAGAAAGAAAGAAAAAAAAAAGTAAATAGGCAGAACTAACAGAAGCAGGTGTTAAACATCTTCAAATAAACACGCAGCGCTTGCGAAACAATGCTTAAATAAACACAGCGAACAAAAGAGAAAATAACAAAAATCAAAACAAAAATGACAGGAGTCGCAGCTAGCGCTGTGATAAACAAAAAGTGAAAAAAAAGGGAATGCAACTGAAAAGAAGAAGAAGAAAAAAAAAACCGAATAAAAGAAAAATTCCAAAGCTTCCGTAGTTTTAAGGACAGGGACTGCCATTCATGTACACACACAGAGATGAAGACAGACACAGACAGACTCCCCCCACCCCACCCCACCTCCACCCATCAAACCACTTCCCCCCCGTCTCCACCCCATGCACACACACACACGCACACACATCCCCCACTCCCCTCCCCCCCCCCCCCCCCCCCACACACACAAACAAAACAAAAGAAGACAACAACAACAAAAAAACAACAACCAAAAACAAAACAAAAACAAAGAGCAAAAAAACATGACGGTCTAATTACAAAGATAGGGAGGGAGCAAAAAAAAAAAAAAAAAAAAAAAAAAAAAAAAAAAACGAAAAAGGGAAAACACAACAGCAACCAGATGGAAAGAAAGATGAATATGTGTACATGTGTAGTTGTTGTTGTTTTTTTTTTGTTTTTTTTTCAATCGTTTTTGGCTTCAACCAGACATCTATTCTACCATGTATTGTTTCGTTCGCTTATTCATTCAGTCATTCAATCGGTCAGGTCAGTCAATGACTTTAAAACAATGTTTTATTTATCTAGTTAGTATTCTTTCTTTTCTTTATTTACTTACTTATGTTTGTCAGTTTGTCTCTTCTTTCTTCCGTTCTCTTTCTTCAGTTTTATCTCTCTATCTATCTATCTATCTATTTGTCTGTCTGTCTGTCTGTCTGTCTGTCTACTTGTCTACCTATCGCGTTGAAAATGGAACCATTAGGAGGCTGAGGACTGATGCGTGTACGTGTGTGTGCATTTGTGTGTGTGTGTGTGTGTGTGTGTGTGTGTGTGTGTGTGTGTGTGTGTGTGTGTGTGTGTGTGTGTGTGTGTGTGTGTGTACGGGTGCGTGTTCAAGCGATGCATTATTGCAGTTGTTTCCAACGCAGTTGATATATGGCATTGTCATTATCTTGCCTGTCCCTCTCAATTCAAGTCATCTCTTTATCTCGTGCCATTTACGTTTCTCTACCTCGTCTTTTTCTTTTCCTTTCTTTTTGTTCTCACATTTTTTATCTGGTACCCCCACCCCCACACACATCTTTATATTCTCTTCCTCATCCTTCTCCTCTATCCCATCCTTCTTGTTCACAGGAATAATAATAATAATGATGATAATGGATACCTACATAGCACACTATCCAGAAATCTGCTCTCAGTGCTTTTCAAAAACGCTTTTGTTAACATAAAACATTACATCAATGTTACATACACACACACAAATGTGACCACACACACACACACACACACACACACACGCACGCACGCACACACACAGACACGCACGCACACACACGCACACACACACACACACACACACACACACACACACACACACACACACACACACACACACACACACACACACACACACACACACACACACACACACACACACATACTGCATACATACATTTTAACATACATGTGTAACACATGTATGTTAAACAGATACCCTAACACATACGCACAAATAGGCAGGCACAAACTTGCATAAACACACGCACACACAATACACATTAATATACATGCATGTAGTTAGGTGTGGTTCGTCCGTCGGGATCGACGAGGACCATCTAGTCATCCTGGGGCTGGGTGGGGTGGGCTCTGTGGGTGCGCAGATGACTGGTCAGGCCAATCCGCACCCGGAAAGTAGTTGGGTACACATACATATGTATACACACATAGTTAAGCACAGCTAACGCAAAAGAAGTGGACCTGCCACAATTGCACTAAATGCTGAGGGAAAAGGGTTTTGAGACGAGATTTAAAAGATGCGAGGGAATCAGAATGACGGAGGTTATCAGGGAGCTTGTTCCACGTCTTTGGCGATTGAACAGAAAACGATCTGTGGAAAGAGGAATGCGTGATAAGAAACGGTTGTTGGATTATTTATGTTCAAAACAAATAAGACGATAACTATGACCGTTTCCCCTGTTCAGTTTAACTCCTTTACTGCTGAATCTCGATGAAATAAGGTCAGTGTGACACGAATATGAATTGATGTTACTACTACTTTTTGTGTATGTGTGTACTGTTAAGAGGTGTGATCCATCTTTATTCAAAACAAAAGTGGTGTTTTCACAACAACAAAAAAATGAAATAAAACTGAGTAAAGAATGAAACGAAAATCCTGAGGGGTAAACACTGAATGCGCGTAATCACACAGAAAGAAAGATACAGCTGATTTCATTCAGTTTGCTTACAGAGAACATTTTAAAAAGCTAAAGAATCTGGATAGTCGTCTGTACTCAAACTTCAACTCCAACGTAGATATGACGGAGGAAATCACACTGGCTTTTCATGACATATTTAAAAAAAAACAAAAAAACTCGAGGCTTCCGTGCAATGGAAAGTATTATCATTATATTCTCGGTTTTTTGTTTGTTCGTTTGTTTTTTTGTTTGTTTGTTTGTTGTTGTTTTTTTGTTGTTGTTTTTTTTGCTGCTGTTGTTTTCCTCCTAGAGTAGTTGTTGATCTAGGACAAAAGGGTTTGTGGCGAATTCCGATTCGCGTGATGGTTGACATGATGTTTTGAGCGTTGAGTGGTACGAAACTAGGGAGAGCTGGACAGAACAAGGTCTTCAGAAAAGAAGCCCCCATCAGTGTTTCGGCCCTTACACTCCTTACACTGTAAGGGGGCTGAGCCGCACCCAGGTCATGACTTCTGGATGCCTTTGTATTGCCGACTTTTTTTTGTTTTTCCTGGTCCTCAACAGGTTCGAACCCGCGCCTCCAGTGTGGTCGCCACCATTATCCGAATAAGTACTGACGTGGCAGAATTGGTCAGCACTTCAGATCCAGTTTTGGCACGGTGTTGTGTCTTTTGGAGAGGTACTTCACTCCGACTTTCTTCACTCAATTTCAGGTTGTTTCAGTTTCAGTTTCTCAAGGAGGCGTCACTGCGTTCGGACAATTCCATGTAAGCTACACCACACCTCCTAGGCAGATGCCTGACCAGCAGTATAAGCCAACTGGATAGTTCCATGTACGCTACAACACATATTGCTAGGCGGATCCTGACCAGCAGCATAACCCAACGCGCTTAGTCAAGCCTCGAGTGCATGCATATATATATATATATATATATATATATATATATATTTTTTTTTTTTTTTTTTTTTTTTTTTTTTTTTTTTTTCCATCTGCCACCTTCCTCGCTCAGCTCAGGTGTGAATGGGCACCAGACTCCGATCAGGGGAGGTTAAAAGGGTGGAAGGGAGATTATTGGACCTTTTTTTCTACCTATGCCGAGCGCTAGACAAAGCGGATTCAATATAACTGTCTTGGGACTTTAATATTTACACTGTTTGATACTTTTCTTTTTTCAATTGTGCAATATTTGATATGGCAGTTATGCCTTGATAGTGAGATGAAGTACTTGTATGGTTATGGTGAAGACGACAGCGTTGTGTAATGTGTTTGAGCGCAATCTCCGGATTTTGGTTTAAATCATGGGCCCGCTGAAAATGAATGATTCACGATTCAGATATCACCGAACTATTAACATTATTTTTCTTTCATTTTCTTTTGATATAAAATGAGTCAGCTTCTGTAGCAAAGGTGATCAGTAAAATTTACTCTCTCTCTCTCTCTCTCTCTCTCTCTCTCTCTCTCTCTCTCTCTCTCTCTCTCTCTCTCTCTCTCTCTCTCTCTCTCCCTGTGTTATATATATATATATATATATATATATATATATATATATATAAATAATCTCACACGCACGCACACACACACACACACACACACACACACACACACACACACACACATATATATATATATATATATATATATATATATATATATATATATATATATATATATATATATATATATATATATATATATATATATATACATGTATAAAGCCAGGGCAGCAAACACAGAAACATCAGCTGGGGAGCATTCTTCCAAAAAATATGAAAATGTCTCGGAACTCTTTTGCTTCTTCACTTAATCTCACAGTTAGCTATCAATATCCTACGGCTGACTTCTTTTTTTTTCTGATATGGACCGGTGAATATATATTTGTTTCCTGAAATGTTTTTATGCATTAATTAACAACGGTGTTTGTTTTTTTTTATTCATATATACAAGAACTATTTATGCACATGACGACGTTTTATGAACAAATTTATCATTTACCACTGATTTATAAAAGATTAATTCAAACACGTGTGAAAAATATCCTGCATTTACAACAACAACAACAACAACAAAAACATTTTCGGCTTGCGAAACAGAACTATCATGCAGGTTCTAAACATGTTGTTTTGTTCATGCGTGTACGTAAGGTATTTGTACTTTGTCCAAGCTACGCTAAAGTCGGTGAATGCAGCATACACCTCTATGTTTATTTATCTATTCAGTTAGTTAATCACTAAGTTATTCATTTATTTAAAGAAAAGTGATGTGCGTGTAGTTTGTTGCAGAATTATAATATGATATTTTCTAAAGCATTGCGATATCATTATTATTACCTCTTTCTTTAGCATGGATGCGTTGTATACACACATGCA
>NC_134877.1:48810623-48815623 GCF_041734735.1 Babylonia areolata
TCATTCTGCTGCCGGCTTAGATGGCGGTATTAAGACGCGACTATTGTATAACCACACCACAGAAAATGTACGTACCGGTAAACTAAGTGATGAACATACTATGAAAATGAAATACATATCTCGTTAGAAAAAAAAGAAGAAAAAAAAAATCACTTTCACCTTGCCAGACCATCTCACCCCTGAACAGCGGATTGCTTGTTGAAATTATAAAAAAAAACCACAATGCATAAAACTCACAAAGTAACAAACTCTCAATACTACAACTGTTACACTCCAACACACACACACACACACACACACACACACACACACACACACACACACACACACACACACACACACACACACACATGATTAAACGGCTGAGATTTTCACTTGAAATACATAGATGTAAAAAGGAGCATAATTGTAATTTGCATGCCGTAGATTTTATAAAAAAAAAATTGTAAAATAAAGTTTTGGATAGAAAAGGTAAAAGGGATAAAAATCGGCAGTCATTCTCCCTTTCGAACCACACCACCACCATCCATCAACCCACCCGCATTCTCTCTACTCACCCATCACACATACTCACACTGCCATGAGCCTGGGACGACAGCACTATTTGAGTTATGACAAGTTGTTTTTTTTTGTGTTTTTTTAAAAGATAAGTTTTAATATTTGTTGTAAAGGTAGACAGATGAGTTGTTTGTCCTGAGAGCAATAGGCAGATAATTCCAATTTGTTTTGGGGATTCAAGTGCTTAATTAAAGCAAAAGTTGGTTTTCAAAAGAGATCTCTTTGGCATAACGACTGCCATAGCCATGATAATGTATGGTACTCACGTAGCAATTGTTTGTCGGTTTTTTTTTCCCGCTCATTAAAACATATATAGAACTCCAAGCTTGGTAGAGCTCCAAACATTTGCTGCCCTCTTTTCTTTTTTTCAATGAGCTGTAGATGAATCGTACTCAATAAGAATATTATCAAGCAACTTCACAGCTACTGATACTGGTGATATTCACTCTGTTTTACAAATGTGCAAATTCAGTGTATTACCGCCATGATCATCCTTTGATGCAGTTTTAAAGAAAACCACATATCTTGCCAAAACTGTCAATGTCTGAAACTCATCCGTCAACCAATAAAATATGAATCCATACTTTTTTTTCTTACTTGAACTAAGAGTCGATATATTTACACATGTTCTTTCTGTTTTATTCTTATCATTTTCTAGTCCCCCTCACTGCGAACGCCCCCCCCCCCCCCCCACCACCACCAGAAACATGCAACCCACCGCGCACCCCAAAAAAGAAAGAAAACAAAAGAAAGTCGATTTCCAAACGAATTCCCAGACGGCAGATAGGTGATACTATTTGTAACTGTAAGGATCCACGGCGTCTCCACAAAGGTTAGTACCCTTCGAACTTCCGTGATCCAGATTACATACAACAAATATGTTCATTACAGAGAGAGAGAGAGAGAGAGAGAGAGAGAGAGAGAGAGAGAGAGAGCTGCTTACACACACACACACACACACACACACACACACACACACACACACACACACACACACACACAGTGATTTTTTTTTTTTCAAAAGAAACACCGGTGTGATGACAAACCTATTTTTTGTTTATTTCTGATATCAAATGATTTTGATATTTTGATCATGATGTGTCAAAGCCTCCGAATGTGCAGAAGCCATTTGCACATGCATACACTACTGTTTGTGGGTATGTGTCATAAAATAACTAAAAGTATACGGAAGATTGACGGGGGATAACACCCGACGTTCACACTGTATGGTACAATAAGGTTATTATGCTAATGAAATGCATTTTTTTCTAGTAGCTGTTTATATATTGTTTTTATTTCATTTCATTCTTCATTTTCATCGTTGCATCTTTTGTTGCTGTTATTTTGTTCGCAATGCTCCATTTGTTTTATTCTTAAGTATCCTTCTCCATCCAAATTTTTATTTTCTTGTTCTTTTTTGATGTTCCATAAATTTGATTGTAATTCTAAATAGTCTTTTTTTTTTTTTTTTTAGAGGGATAGTTCTTGGGCGTACAATGTTTCGTTTTTTGCAGCAATCACTTTTTTTTTTTCGGGGGGTCGGGGGGGGGGGGGGGGGGGGGTGTTGAAATGACACGATGAGTTCTGCTTCTCTCAAAACTCTGTTCCTTCTTTTCTTTCTTTCTTGAATCTTTTCGTGTGTTTTTTTTTGCCGGGTTTGCTGTTGTTGTTGTTGCTGGGGTTTTCTGTCTTTTTTTTTCATTTTTGGTCGATGTTACTAATCTTAGGCTACATATCATTCACAATGAAAATACGTGCTTGACCAGTGGTGTGTCGAGTGCAGGTACCTAGCTGTGTTCTCTCGTTTCCCCAACGTTCGGTCATTGTGGAAGCCTCATGGTTTTTGAACATTGTGGAAGCCTCATGGTTTTTGAACAAACCTTAAATTATTAACTGCTTCTCACGAGAATGCACGTGAGTGGAGTGCTGTTGTCTAACTGTGGAGTGTTGGCATGGTGGTAACGTTAATCTGAGCGCACTGGTTCGAATCCCGAAACAGTCGCCAGTATTTTCACCTCCTCCATTAGACCTTGAGTGGTGGTCTGGACGCTAGTCATTTTGATGAGATGATAAACCGAGGTCCCGTGTGCAGCATGCACTTAGCGCACGTAAAAGAACCCACGGAAACAAAAGGGTTGGCCCTGGCAAAATTCTGTAGAAAAATCCACTTCCACAGGAAAATCAAATAAAAACTGCAGGCAGGGGAAAAAAAAACAACAAAAAATAGGTGGCGCTCTCCTTGGGGAGAACAGCCCGAATTTCACACAGATAAATTTGTTGTGACAAAGAAAAGAGTAATACAAGACAATAATACAGTATAATACAATAATGAGAAAATATCGAGATCTACTGGCCAGAGTGTCAGGCACAATTGTTTATTTGGATTTTGTTTTCCTCTGGGGATTGCATTGCTTCTGTTTACCAAAATCAACACTTAAGAATACAAACATTAAAACAGAGAGAGAGAGAGAGAGAGAGAGAGAGAGAGAGAGAGAGAAACAGAACGTTAGTGATTTCACACAGATTTCATGCGACGCCAATACCTTTCCATCGAGGATCTGTAGTCAAGGCGTTAATTGATTAAGCAGTGACTCGGTGTTAGTTAATAATAATAATAATAATAATGGTATTTATATAGCGCTGGATCTTGTGCAGAGACAAATCAAAGCGCTTTCGCACCAGTCATTCACACGCATGCATGCATGTTAGTTCTTTGGAGTTAGCAATATGGAAGTGCTTGCCAACTATGAAATTCTCCCTTTTTTTCAGATTGTTCTGTAGTATTTTCCCTGTCAGGCTCTTTATTTTTATTTTTAAATGGTTGTTCTTGTCGTTTTTGCTTTTGTTTTCTTTGGTGTTACGACCTGTAAACAAATGAGAAAGAAGATGTGGTGTAGCGTGTATAGGTCAAGTCTGCACGCTTTGTCACATTCCTTGAAACTGAAAGTGACATTGATTTTATCCAGTAAACTAGGACTGGACATTCGCTTACGTCTCAGGTCACTGTCCCCCCCCCCCTCCTCCATACCCCCAGCCCAGCCCCACCCCCACCCCCACCCCGCCATCCCTTTAATTTTATAGCAAATATAGATCTTAATTCTTCGAAGCACAACAACCGCGTTTGTGAACACACTCTTACGTAGACGTTTTGCTGGGGTTATTTCATTTTATTTTATTTTTATTTTTATTTTCTCAAGGCCTGACTGAGCGCGTTGGGTTAGGATGCTGGTCAGGCACCTGCTTAGCAGATGTGGTGTAGAGTATATGGATTTGTCGGAACGCAGTGACGCCTCCTTGAGCTACCGGTACTGATACTGATGCTGGGTTTTTGTTGTTGTTGTTGTTGTTGTTGTTTCATTTCACTGTTGTTGTTTTTTCTTTCGTTTTCTCCCGTAAGTTTTTTTTTTTCTTTTTCTTTTTTTTCTGTCTCTGTCTCTATATCTCTCACCCAAGCTTTGAACTCAAGTCAATGGCAAACTGTGCCCAGAGACTTCAACACAAGGGAAAAAACGGGTCTCAAGATATTTTGCTTACACGGCTTGTTTGTTTGTGTGTGTGTTTGTTTGTTTGTTTGTCTGAGTGTTTGTCTGGTGGTTGGATGATCGGTGGTCATGGTTGGTTGACTGGCTGCTTGTGTGAATGTTGTGGTTGGTTTGCTTCCTTCTTGCTGCATGCTTTGCTTACAGCGTGTGAAAATAGAATGGATTACACAACTCGAACAAACAACAACAAAAAAACTAGCTATTCCAGGTTGTTGTTTTTTTTTTCTTTATGTGACGTGTGGCACGATAGTTATAAACATCTGTCTATCTATTTATATGCACACACACACACACACACACACACACACACACACACACACACACACACACACACACACACACACACACACACACACACACAGCTGATAAAATATCAAAAATAATAATCTGTCAGTACTATATGGTCGGTAGGAGGTGGTTTTGATGGATTCGTTGGTTGAGTAAACGTGCATCACACACATTCGAAATTCGTTCTTTACTCGCCGGGCGCCGTTACCGAGATTCGAACCCGGGACCCTCAGATTGAAAATCCAACACGAATCATTCGGCTATTGCGCCCGTCGCGTTTAATTCAATATCACTGCCAATATCGCATTTCAGCACCAGCTAGAGATAAATATAGAGCACCTATGAAATGCGACCATGGGTCTGTTGTCCATTAAACCTACTGCTCTTAATTAATTTCTGGTGGGTAGGATAGGCCATATCATTTTATACACACACCACAGGGGGAATCCTAAGCTTCTTCTTAGGCGTCATCTTTTTCTGTGTCTTTTGTAGCACAAGTGGGTGTTGCACTCTAACCTGACCGGCGGTGAAATGGTTTTAAAGGCTCGGCATAGGTTAAAGGCGTGGTGGCCCTTTTTAAGCAAAGCATTCCCCCACCAAAATCACGCCTGA
>NC_134877.1:48828123-48840623 GCF_041734735.1 Babylonia areolata
GAAATTGGCGTGTGGGGCGGTCAAAAGTGGGAGAGCATGAGGCTGCAGGATATCAGCGACATAGCGCTGGGCGTTCAGAACCCCGCCGACTCTCACCAGTTGACTACGTACATTGGCACTGATGGCGCCCCAGACCATCACACCCACACCACCACGAGCAGGTGCTTGGTCAACGCAGTGTGCTTCAGAGCGTTCGTTCATTCTTCAGAAGACTCGTGTCTTCTGTCGTCACGTTACAGGTGGAATTTTGATTCGTCAATGAATTGCATAAAAAAAAGGTTCCAGTGAGGGGCTGTATGGCTTTGCAAAACATTTTCTTGACTTAGCCTCTCTCTGTCTCTCTGTCTCTGTCTGTCTCTGTCTGTCTCTGTCTCTGTCTCTGTCTCTGTCTCTCTCTCTCTCTCTCTCTCTCTCTCTCTCTCTCTCTCTCTCTCTCTCTCTCTCTCTACCGTAGACTACAAAAGAAATGTGAAAGTTTCCTGAAAACAACTATTATTATCTATAACTCGATGTTTTATCTCAGTATTTACTTGTGTGATTGAAGCAGCTTATGTTTGCCACCTTCAGTTAGGGGCCTTGGCCAAATCCGATTAAAACTTTCGCATTCGCATACTCTCTCTCACTCTCTCTCTCTCTCTCTCTCTCTCTCTCTCTCTCTCTCTCTCTCTCTCTCTCTGTCTGTCTCTGTCTCTGTTTCTCTCTGTCTCTTTCTGTCTCTCTCTCTCTCTCTCTCTCTCTTCTCTTCTCTTTCTTTCTTTCTTTCCATTTTTTTAGCTGCAGTGACCAGATAAAATGACGCCGAGATTGCATGATTTTGTCCGAAAGGAAACACGTGAGAGGCGGATGCGGAGTGTTTGGAACACTGTGTTAGATCCCTGCCCTGTGGAGCTGACCAGTGTTCCAGCCAAACGTTGGAGCCCCCATTACAACCGCCACCCGGGCATTTTCTCTGTTGAAGCCTGTGTTTTTATAGTGTGTTGTTGTTGTTCTTGTTGTTTTGTTTTTGATTTGTTGTTGTTGCTGTTTTGAATTTTTTTTTTTTTTTTTTTTATTACGTTTCTAATCTTTTGGTGTTGCTTCAGTGTTGTTGGGTATTTTTTATGATGTTTTGTCATCGTTACATTTCTTTTTTTTTTTGCAGGAGGATGGGGGTGGGGTTATTCCTTTGTTTCTTTCTTTCTTTTTCTTACCCGCGTTCCTCAGGACTGGCAAAGACCTTCCTTCGTGGAACAATGCAGGAAGGAAGGAAGGAAGGAAGAAGAAGAGGCAGGGAGAAGGGGAGAAGAAGAGATGGGAGGACACAGTGGACAAGCCTTACGATGAGTCAGACAGTCAGAGGGACACACAACCTGCAGGGGATGGAGGAGTGCAGGTTGCCAAATGTATGGTCCCCCCCTTTTTTCTTTCTTTCTGTCTTTCTTTCGTTCTTTCCATCCTCCTTTCCTTCTTTCTTTCTTTCTTTCTTTCCTCCTTGCCTTCCCTCATCCCTGTCTTCCTTCCTTCCTTCCTTCCTTCCTTCCTTCCTATCTTTCTATCTTTTATTATTTCTACGTGCTGTGCTGCGGTGCGTCGAGCTTTGCTGTGTTGTGCTGTGTCGTTCTATGCTGTGTTGCGTTGTACTTTGATGTGGTGTGTTGCGTTGCGTTGCGTTGCGTTGAGTTGTGCTGTGCTGTGCTGTGCTGGACTATATTGTGACGCGCTGCGCTGTGTGGTGCTGTACTGCAATGTGCTGCGCTGTGCTGTGCTGTGCTATGTTGTGATTTGCTATGGTATGTTATGCTGTGCTGTATCGTTCAGTGTTGTGTTGCGTTGTGCTATGGTATGCGCTTCGTCGCGTTTCGATGCATTGCATCTCTGTAGGATTTTACATATCGTATTATTTTCATTTCATCAGATCGTGTAATCACGTCTTCAAAACTTGTCCATCCCAGTCACGCTCTAAGAAGAACGAACGAACGAACGAACAAATGTTTTATTCAGATAAGGCCAGAGCCCCTTACTGAAGGGGGATTCATTGATAAATAATAATTAGAAAATGACATGACACAGTAAGTAGACAATTCAGATCAACCAAAAATTGTTAGCACAATAACAACCATATCACCCAAAATAGTCAACACAAATATTCAACAACATTCACGAGATAACTGTACGTAGTCTCTTCAATCCGTCATATATATATATATATGGCTAAGTTATGCAGAGTACATTCCTGTCTTGAAGACATGAGTAAATTGAACCTAAAATTAGACGGATCTCTATAATATTTCGGTTGAATAAGTTTTTGTCTAAGGTCACACAAAGCAGGGCAACATAACAAAAAATGCTATTCATCTTCTTTACCCGAACTGCATAAACGGCATGTATACATGGGTTCATTTAGAATGCTATACCTAAAACTATGAGAAGAAATACTAGAAATACCAAATCTGAATTTTGTCAGTGTACATTTTATATATCTGTTCAGTCCTAACTCAATGTATGGCTCAATCACATGCGATGTTTTAAAAAGTCTAAACTGTGCGAATCTATCACTAGTTTGTATATGATCATGCCAATCTTGCCACCTGCAATCAATAATACGTTGTCTGAAACACTTTAAGAAACCTGCAATATCTTTCACCCCTTAATTATCCCATACAAATGCAAAACCATATGTATTTAAACACTGACGAACACTCGTTGCCCAAGTCTTCTTACCATTATTATCTAAACTATGTAACATTTTGTATGCTTTAAATGGATATCTGTTTTCATTCATTCTAGTCAGCTTTAGCCAATATTTAATACATTTGATATAAGAATTTAGATAAATAGGGTATCTCCCCAGTTCACCATAAACAAGATCATTTGGAGTTCGATTGTCTACATTAAGAAAACATTTCAATGCAAACAAGTGCACTTTTTCTGTTACTATCCTATTTTCCAGTCCCCAGATTTCTGCTCCATACTGTAATATTGGCTGAACTTGCGAATCAAATAATCTAACAAATACACTAAAAGAACTACAGTCTACTTTATACAAAATATGAAGAATCAAAATAACTGCTTTTTTTGCTTTATTAGCAATGTCTTGACATGCAAAGTTGAAACTGAGTCTTGTTGAAAAATAAATCCCAATGTATTTATATGCATTTACGACAGTTATTCTTTCGCTTCCATATGACCATCTTTAATTTCTTGCCAAATACCCTCCCTTACGAAAAACAACAATATTTGTTTTATCCATATTTACCTTTAGCTGTAAAGAAGAGACATAGCTCTAAGAAGAGACATAAGGAAACAAGGACAGAAGAAAAGGAAATAAAGTAAAGCAAGAAAAGAAAGAAAGAAGCCAACAACAACAACAACAACAACAACAACAACAACATAACCTACTGTTATCCTATTTTCAAGCCAGTTTTTCTTTCACATCCCACAACAACAACAACAACAACAACAACAACAACAACAACAACAAACACATGCAGTGTCGAAACTTCAACACAGAAGCAACTGCCATGCCGTATTATTACCACGAAAAACTAACCATCACCACGTATTCCCGAAGAAGAATAAGACAACAAAAAAAGCGCCCCAAAAAAGAAAAAAAAAGAAAGAAAGAAAGAAACCCCACCATTACTCACCATCGTCTCGTCTTAAAACCAACACTCCACACCCCCAACACCACAAAAACACTGTCATCAAAGCACAGCAGCCAGCATCCACCCCTCCACCTCTCCTCCCTGCTCTCCTCCCCACCCCACACCCAGTCCCCAACCTTCACCTCCCACTCCTCCACGCCACCCTCTTTACCAGGCAGAAAACAGTACCGCTGCATCTCCAACTCAAAATTACTTCCAGCACGCAAAACAGCATTACTTTTACATCACTGGAGGAACTGAAGGAGAGAAACAGAGGGACAGATAGAACGACAGAAAGAGAGAAACAGACAGACAGACAGACAGACAGAGGTTTGGGGAGGAGAGAGGTGTGGGGACGGCTTGGGGGCTGAAGGGGATGACGAGAGGGAAACAAGAGCAGAGGAAAAGTTTTAGTGAATGAGAAAGCGAGATCGGGAAAAAGTAAGAGAGAAAGAGAGAGAGAGGCGGGGGTGGGGGGTGGTGGGGGGGCTGGGGGGGGGGGGGGGGTTAGTGAGTGAGTGAGATGGGGTGAAATTGCAAGAGAGAAAATGAGAGACAAAGAGAGGGAGAGAGGGATATATATATATATATATATATATATATATATATATATATATATATATATGCAAAGAGAGAGATATAAAGAGAGAGAGAGACACACAGAGATTAACAGAGAGATATATAGAGATGAAGACAGAGATAAAGAAAGAGAGAGATGTGAAGAGACAGGAGGTGGTGGGGGGGCAGGATGATGGTGGGAGAGAAGGACACACAAAGGTTATCAAGGGGAGTTTAAAAAAAGAAAGAAAAAAAGAAACACACACACACACACACACACACACACACACACACACACACACACACACACACACACACACACACACACACACACACACACACACACACACACACACACACACACGCCGCAAGCACTCACGCACGCACGCACGCACAAGCACTCTCTCTTTCACATATACAACGCACGTGCGAACGCTCACACGCATGCATGCACCGAAGCCCATACCTTTCCACACACTCGCAGAGAGAGAGAGAGAGAGAGAGAGAGAGAGAGAGAGAGAGAGAGAGAGAGAGAGAGAGAGAGAGAGAGAGTTTGTGACAATGATAATCTTTCAAGCAAGAAGAAAGGAACAAAAAATAAACGGATGAAGAAAAATGTCCAGGAAAAGTGAGGTAAGCAAATGAGAAGTCAAAGTAGAGAACGTAAGATTGAGAGAAACAGGCAGACAGATAAACCAGCAAAGAAAGAAACAGAAAGAGACATAAAGACAGACAGGGAAAAACAAAGAGACAGACAGAAATACGTGTAGACGGATACTCAAAGATCAAGAGGAACACTCAAAGAAGCTGTGGTATGACACCTGTGAAGCGATACTGGGAAACACGAAGACACATCACAGGGGATGGGTGTCCGCTGACAAACTCCAGAAACTGCTAGCAAAGAAAAAGAAGAAAAAGAAGCTGAATAAACAAAACAAGAGCAGCAAAAGCAAGGGCACAGGAAGAGTACACCCAAGCTAACAAAGAGGTGAAGAAGAGCATCAAGAAGGATGAAAAGGATCACATCGACAACCTGGCCAAACAAGCAGAAACAGCAGCAGGGCAGGGCAACTTGAAAAAGATCTACATACTGACCATGAAGCTAGCAGGGAAATTCCAACAATCAGACAAGCCAGTAAAAGACAATCAGGGAAACCCACTCACTACACTGGACGACCAACTGTGAAGATGGGCTGAACACTTTAGGGAAGCACTAAACCGACCTGCTCCAGAAGAACCACCAGACATTCCACCAGCACAGACAGTACTGCCAATCAGCTGCGACAAACCTAGCAAAACAGTGATCCAGAAAGCCTGACACTGGAGAATGGCAAAGTAACAGGACCAGATGGAATCCCAGCAGAGGCAATCAAGGCTGACTTGAAGACTCCGTAGACATGCTTCACAGCCTCCTCATCAAGATCTTGGAGAATGGAAAGAGGGAGTCCTTGTCTAGTTACCTATAAAGGGAAATATCACCAACTGTGATAACTATACAGGAATCATGCTCCTCTCTGTGCCTGGTAAAATTTTAAATAGAATCCTACTGGAGAGAATGAAAGCAGCAGTAGACCCCTTGCTCCGAGATCAGCAGGCAGGCTTCCGACAAAATAGATCTTGTACGGACTAGATTGCCACCCTGCGCATCATTGTCGAGCAGTCACTGGAATGGAAACATCCCCTTTATATGAACTTCATGGATGATGAGAAAACATTGGACAGTGTAAATAAGGAGACCCTGTGGAAATTGTTGAGCCACTATGGAGTCCGGAGAAGTTTATCACCCTGGTCCAAAATACACACCAAAGGCTGTCGTGCAAGGTTTTACACAGAGGCCAGATATCAGAGAGTTTTGAGGTCAATACTGGAGTCCAGCAGGGATGTCTTCTATCGCCCGTCTTGTCATTGACTGGATCATGAAGACCACTACCACAGGAAAGAACAACGGCATGCAATGGACGCTCTGGGCACAACTGGACGATCTTCTCAGCTTTGCTGATGACTTGGCCCTACTGTCGCACAACTACAGCCAGATACAGGACAGGACAACCAAGCTGGAAACCACATCCTGTGGGGTGGGACTGTAGACAAACAGCAAGAAAACCAATCTGATGAAGATAAACACATCTGCCAGCAAACCAGTCACTGCAGGTGGTGATCCCATACAGGAAGTTGACTCCTACAGCCATCTCGGCAGCATTGTTGATAAACAGGGCGGCACTGAAAAGGATGTCACTTCCAAAGTGGGCAAAGCTAGAGCAGCCTTCATCACCCTCAAAAATATCTGGTCCACCAAAGAAATAGCCACGGCAACAAAAATACGCATCTTCAATTCCAGCTTAAAGTCAGTCCTTCTCCACGGATCACAGAAAGACCCAAAATATGCTACAGAAAATCTAGACTTTTATTAACAGTTGTCTGAGACGCATTTCTGAGATCGGTTGGCCAGGCAAAATTGGAAACGAGGACCTGAGGCAAAGAAAGGGACAGGAACCAGTGGAGAACAGATCCTGAGACGAGAGTGGGGATGGATTGGCCATACCTTCAGGAAATCTCCATCCAGAACTACATACCAGGCCCTGACCTGGAACCCCCAGGGGAGGAGGAAGAGGGGACAGCGCAAGAACAGCTGGAGGTGGGACACTGAAGCAGAGCTAAAGAGGCTAGAATCCAGCTGGGGGGACGCAGAAAGGGCTGCCCAGAGTCGAGTTCGGTAGAGAAACATCGTTGATGGCCCATGCTCCACAGGGAGCGAAGGGCCTAAGTAATCAAAGAGGAACGAGGGGGTCGGATTTAATAAGAGAGTGGGGCGATCTCTGTCTGTCTGTCTGTCTGTCTGTCTGTCTGTCTCTCTCTCTCTCTCTCTCTCTCTCTCTCTCTCTCTCTCTCTCTCTCTCTCTCTCTTATACGGGTAGAAGCACGCAAAAACAGAAAGATGATGAGACGGGCCGATGGACATACAAAGCTAACACACACACACACACACACACACACACACACACACACACACACACACACACACACACACACACAAGAAGAAGAAGAAGAAAAGAAGAAATAACAAGTGATATTTACAAAAGAACGGCATTCTGAGTTTTCCGAATTCAAAGAGAGAGTAGGTGACAGAGAAAGAAAAGGCCGGGAACTGCAAAGACAGAGATACAGGAAGAGGTGGAGGTAGAGAGAGAGAGAGAGAGACAGACAGACAGACAGAGACAGAAACACAGAGAGACAGAGGGACAGATAGTCCCAGAATCCTTGCATACAATCATTGATTAAAACAACAACAACAACAACAAAACAAAAGCAAAAAACAAACAAACGAAAAACAAACAAAAAAAACAACAACAACAAACACAAAAACCCAACCTGGGAAGCCAGACATTTAATTTTGTAATGAAAACCTTGCTCAAGTATTTATTTTTGTTTGCTACAACTACCTCTTCATTCCTATTCCATCATATTTGTTTGCTGTAAATGGACCCAACGAAAATCAGTTTGATTCCGAAAACGTCTTGGTTGGCGCTGTTCATGATACAAACGATGACGTAGACAAAGATGGCATCCAGAACAATTTTGACAACTGCGAAGTCAGACCAAAATACCCTGACCAACTGAGCAGGGATACAGATGGACAAGGCGATGTTTGTGATGAGAACGACGACTGACAACGACAGTCTCCCGGATGTTGGTGACATCTGCGTTCTGCTGCCTAATCCTGATCATTTGGATGCTGATGGGGACGGACGAGGCGACATATGTTCCGTGTTGTCCGTATATTCTGCGTAGTTTATTCAGGGTTAAAAGGCTATGCCGGTCTTGAATAAAGGCTAATGTGTATCAGCACATTAATTTCTTCTGTCATTGCTGCTGTGTGCACTTGTAAAATGATCCGTACAAGGACAAGCCCGGCGCTTCCGTTTTTGAAGAAGAGTCTGGATTTGTTCCAATATACCTTTTATTTACCTGTGTGCTAGCTTAAGCAGTAGCATAAGCAACAGTGACGTGAAGGTTTGTACCTTGTGAATGGAGAGTTAGCGCTCTTTACTATATGACGGAGACGGCCATGATGACCTACATGACGTTATGTGCTGACAACGGTGATATTTTCGTCACTCATTTCCGAGCCTTATAGTCTGTGGTGATCCTGGTCCCGGAGGGTGACTCGCAGATAGACCCAAGCTGGATTGCTCTGAATCAGGATGCTGAAATCGTCCAAAACGATGAACACTGATCCTGGTATTGCAATCAGCTACAAAGCCTTGAGCGGCTCACAGATAGAGCCAAGCTGGATTGCCCTGAATCAGGATGCTGAAATTGTCCAAAACCGATGAACACTGATCATGGTACTGCAATCAGCTACAACGCCTTCAACGGTGCGGACTTCAGCGGCACCTTCTTCATCATCATCATGGAGGTGGACCACGACTACTGCCGGGTTCATCTTCAGCTACCAGGACGCCTCCTCCTTCTGCCGTGGTCATGTGGAGGAACACGAAGACCTACCGCCCCCCTGGCATCTAAATGAAATGGTCCAGTCCGTGTCTGGCCCCCTGTGGTGAGTTCCGCCCTGCTCGAGGCCCTCTTGCGGTTTCAGTTTCTCAGGGAGGCGTCACTGCGTTCGGACAAACCTATGTACGCTACACCACATCTCCTAGACAGATGCCTGACCAGCAGCATAACCCACCGCGCTTTGTTAGGCCTTGAGTGCATGCAAGTATTATATTTGTGTACCTATCAGAATGGATTTCTTCAACGTAATTTTGCCAGAGGACAACACTCTCGTTGCCATGGGTTCTTTTTCAGTGCGCAAAGTGCGTGCTGCACACATTACCTTGGTTTATCGTTTCATCCGAATCACTCGCCCTCAGTTTCGATTTTCCAGTCAAAGTGGAGAAAGGGTGAGAGCGGGATTCAAACCCACACCCTCACAGACTCTGTATTGGCAGCTAAGCGCCTTAACCAATCTGCCTCCTTGCTCTGGCACACCGGCAAAGTTGTGACAGGACCCCCGCAATGTGGGCTGGAAAAAGAAGACGGCTGAGCGTCAGCTGGGAGCCCGTGGCTTCCTCGGGGTTCTGCTTTTTTTGTGGGGCCTTCAACCTCCTATTTTTCGAAGACATGAACTGGCTGGAGAATATGGCAACGACTATGAGCTGAAAGGGAGTGGGGTGGGGGTGGGGGTGGCGACTAGGTGTCTTCTGTTTGTCTCAAGCGATGGTCATTTGGTCTGATCTGGTCCAAGGATGCAATGATTACATCGTCAAAGGATTGCTGGAGGACGGTGTCAGTGCAGAGGAGTGCGAATACGAAGAGTGTGAGGATTGCGATGACCAAGAGTGACCACGCATTCTAATTAACACACGTGACTTTGGAAAAGCGCAAGCGGACTGACGTCTTTAATCAATTGATTGATAGTCTTCACCCCAACCCTGCCCGACTCCCCCATTCCATTCCCTACCTACTTAAGTACTTTTTTTTTTTTTTTATAATATTTATACTGAAAATACTTGGGCGAGTAGTGCCTTTTGGCTTGTTCAGTATAGTAGCCTACTTAAGTACTTTTTTTTTTTTTTTTAAATAATATTTATACTTAAAAATACTTGGGCGAGTAGTGCCTTTTGGCTTGTTCAGTTGTTTTTGAATTGGTGATTTACTGATTTAAAAAAAAAAAAAAAAGTTGAATCAAGAGTCCAGCGTTTTCTCTGAGGGCTTGATGCGTGGAAGTAATTGATAAAATAATGTTGCTTTTTTGTTGTTTTTTTTTTTGTTTTTGTTGTTGTTATTTGCTGTTTTTAAGTTGGTTTGTGTCTTATGTTTATCATGCTTTATTTCACTTCATTCTATTTTTTATCATTTCATATTGTTTTATTATATTTTGTCTTTTATGCAATATATCATGCCCCCTAGTTATTTACATTAATTTGTTTTATTTCAATTTGTATTAAGAATAATGTGTTTTATTTCAATTTGTATTAAGAAATACAATGGACTTTGTTTTGTTTTGCATCACATTTGCTTTCGTCATTTCCTTTTGCATACTATTAGTTCTTCTTTTTTTTCTTGTTTCCTTTTCCTTTTCTCTTTTTTTTTCTAATCATTTTATTCGATTTTCATTTGTTTTCTTTCGGCAACTATCTGATACCTTAAAAAAAAAAAAAAAAAAAAAAAAAGCATTTCTCTCGAACTTTGACATTCTCATTCGGCGCAAACAAAGTGTTCTTAAAAACAGCAGTTTCTTTTCGTGACAGCGCGGAATCTCCTCCAGTCCAGGTCACTTGCGAAACTTTAGGGCATTCTGTAAATTACACATTTCAGTAAATGTAATGTAGTTAACCCCGTAACTGATTAACTACAGTGAAATCAAACCTGTATTGCAAGACTTTAATATGAAAACAGAACGAACAAACAAACAAAAAATTGCCCAACTATTTCTTATTTTTGAATAGTGTACAAATGATTTCCTTGAACAAAAGTAATGCAATTAATGAAGAAGTCCACATTAAGAATGGTTATCGATATCCTGACCTCAAAGGGCAATTATATGTATTAAACTGAGATGAGAGACCTTACTGCTGAACAGTAATCAGGTTTTTTTGTTGTTGTTGTTGTTGTTGTCGTTTTCAAGTACACTCTCAAAACTGTTAAAGAAGAAATATTCTTCACTCTGGGCAAACAGATTAAGGGTTGTCCAGCAGTATGTAATTGCCTCCCTTATTCCCAATGGTGAAGGATTCTGTAATCATCTCCCTTGTCTCCAAATGGCGAAAATTCATGAAAAAAGGTGTTTTCATCAAAGTTCCGGTCCACATCACTGCAAGAAATCTGACTGACTGGCCTTCGGCTCTGCGCTAACAATTCCTTTATTTATTTTTATTTTATTTTATTTTATTATTATTTTTTTTTTAGTCAAGGGACTTAGAATGAAATACTCCCTGCTTTCCCAGGTAGATTGTTTGTAACAATACGAAAACAACAACAACTACCTGGGTCCATATACTGATCCAGATCATCACTAACATTTTTAGTGATTAACGTTTGCCCTCAGCTGAGAAGAACACTAGGGCTTTTTTCACTTTTTAATGATAATTTGTATAATCATGATCCCATTAATTGTTGAACAAACATACGCGGAATGAGACAGATATACCTTCATAGGCTTTGGTTACAACAGCTCCATAATTATGTTTTGTTTCTATATAATTATATCCAGCATTCATTGTTGTCAAGATTCGTGATGTAAGCAATTATTTTCAGGATAAACAAAAAGAAATAAAACAAAATAAAATAAAATAAAATTCAGTAGATAAAAACAAAAACAAAAAAACAAACAAACAAACATAAACAATAACAAAGATCGACAACAAAACACCGCGGTTTGTTGTTCTTCCCGGAACCAAAAACATTACGAATGCATGGATGCCTTGCTTTGGGTGGTTTGATACATAATTTTATCATGATGGTAATTCACACACACACACACACACACACACACATATATATATATATATATATATATATATATATATATATATATATATATATATATATATATATGGATGCCTTGCTTTGGGTGGTTTGATAGATAATTTTATCATGATGGTAATTCACACACACACACACACACACACACACACATATATATATATATATATATATATATATATATATATATATATATATATACAGATGATTATCCAGTAGTTGGAGGAAGGACACACACACACACACACACATAGAATTATCCAGTAGTTTGCAAGAGGTCCGCGGATTCCAGCAGGTGATTGATGACGTCAGTTGGAATTTCCCAAGAAGAGCCTTTTTTTCCTTTCTTTTTTGTTTTTCTCTTCTTTTTTTTTCTTCTTTTTTTTTTTTTTTTTTTTTAAAGGCTAGTTGGTTAGAATGGGTGTGCGGTCTTGGGCTTTATGCGGGCAGGGGTGTGAAGGTGTGGGCAATCCAGGAAGTAACTGGTGATGAGTGCGACATTGATCCTGACAGGTTGATAGATTAGTCTAGGTTTATGTGTGTTTGGGGTGGGGACTGCGAGTGTGTCTGTTGGAAGACCGATTGAGAGAGAGAACTGAGGACTGCGTCCCTGATTCTTGTGTTTGTGGTTCGTATTCCTTTCGTTTTTGTTTTGGTCTTCTTTTCTTTCTTTCTTTTCATGGTTTTTTTCCCCTCTTACCTACTTCATTATTTCATTTTTCTTTTCTCTTCTGTTTCTTCCGACTCTCTCTCTCTCTCTCTCTCTCTCTCTCTCTCTCTCTCTCTCTCTCTCTCTCTCTCTCTCTCTCTCTCTTCTTTCTTTTTTGTTTGTTT
>NC_134877.1:48850623-48880623 GCF_041734735.1 Babylonia areolata
TGATTTGTCGTTGCGAGTGTGTTCTCTATTTTCCCCAAACAAGTGGACCTATTTTCCGGAAAAATGCCCAATTCACCACCTTGTAGGGATCACGTGATGCCTGCAGTGTCTTGTTTGCATTTGTCTTGTAAGTTATCTCTTCCTTTTCTTTTCTTTTTTTTCCGTGCTGTGTGTGTGTGTGTGTGTGTGTGTGTGTGTGTTGTGTTGTGTCTCAGTCAGCTTTAATGTTTTCGTATTTTTCAGGTATGTTTTCCTTTTCTTCTTTTTATCCCCTTTGTATGGGTTCTTTCTGGCATGTTTCTCTCTTTATCGCTCAGTTTCTCATTTCTTTCGTTCTTTCTTTTTCTGCTTTAAATAAAAAAATTGTTCTTTTCTTGCCTTCATTCATCTTTATATCTTTTCCATTCTTTTCTTTATGCATACTTATGTCCTTCACTTTTTTTTTCTTTCTGTTTGTCTTTCTTTCCGGGCATCTTTTAATTGACTGTTACATCGCCATCATCGAGCACCCTTTAGCAAAGAAACCAAAGTGTTTCAAATATTGTAATCTTCAGATTTGGTCCTGAAGTTGACTTTGGTTTCGATTTTAATATTCTATTTTCGTGCCTGTGGTAAGGTTGTTGTTGTTTTTGTTTTGTTTGTTTGTTGTTGTTTTTTCATGTTGTTTTTTTTATAAACATTTTTATTCGAGTGGCAAGTTTGTGTCAAAGTCTTCAGAACGACGGGCGATTAAAGCGTTGGACTTTCAATCTGAGGGGTAAAGGGTGGAAATTTTTCCCATCTCCCAGGTCAACATATGTGCAGTCCTGCTAGTGCCTGAACCCCCTTCGTGTGTATACTGTGTTTTTTTCTGTTTTTTGTTGTTAGTTTGGTTGTTGTTGTTTATTTGTTTGTTTGTTTGTTTTGTGTGTGTGTGTGTGTGTGTGTGTGTGTGTGTGTGTGTGTGTGTGTGTGTGTGTGTGTGTGTGTGTGTGTGTGTGTGTGTGTGTGTGTGTGTGTGTGTGTGTGTGTGTGTGTGTGTGTGTGTGTGTGTGTGTGTGTGTGTGTGTGTGTGTGTGTCTGTGTGTGTGTCTGTGTGTGTTTGTCTGTCTTTCTGTACCTCTGTTTCTGTCTGTGTGTGTGAGTGCATGTGCAATGGGTTTCTTCCTTTCTGTTTAAAGCGAACTTTTAGTAAATGTCAATCATTATTGTCTTTGTTCTTGCCTCGTCCATCACTTACTTTTTTTTTTTATTCATTTCTGTGTACACAATTTCCCGCTTTCACGTCCAGTGTACTTTTGCCTTTACTCTTTCAGTTGGTGCTGTTGTTGTCTTGTTTTGTTTTGTTCTATTTTATTATAAGCATTGCATTTTCTTTTATTTCATTCTTCATCTGATGACATTTGACATGTTTAACTTATTCTTTCATCATTTTTCCCCCGGATATTTTAAACTATGCCTTGATGATCCCGACGAAGAGACAAAAATATATCATGATGCCATTGACTGATTGATACAATGATTGATTGATAGAATCGCGGAAGAAAAGGGGTGAATTCTTCATCCGTGCATTACTGTTGTTCTTGTTCTTGTTCTGTTTCTTGTTCTATTTGTTCTATTTGCTCGTCTTCGCCTTCTTCTTCTTCTTCTTCTTCTTCTTCTTCTTCTTCTTCTTCTTCTTCTTACCTCGATTGTTTTGTATAAGGGGAAAAAAAGTCAATGAAAACGCAGAGAAAGAAGCAATAACTTATCGGAACCTATCTTTTCATCATCGTTTTCAAAAAGGCCGCAGACTCTGGATCTGATGGGAATAACAATCAATTTTCGATAATGTTATAAAGATATTGTCGTGGTAGCTTTAGTCTGCTTTCTCTTCGTCATTAGTGTCCCCGATCCTTCTCATTTGTCATCCAGTTACTTACTTTTCCTTTTTCCTCAATGTGGTGACTCAGCAGCAGTGCAGGGTCTCCTCTGGTGTGTGGCCTCCTGGCGACCGAACATCGATGGTTTCCTTGTGGACTGCCGACGCTGGAACTGCAACGGACGAACCCAGGTGTGGCCGTGTATGGGGGAATCTAAATGAGCGGCGTGGGAGTAATGCCACTGAAATAGTGCAGATGATGGGGCAGCAAAAAAAAAAAAAAAAAAAAAAAAAAAAAGCTCCACATGTGTGTCAACTGGATGTCCTGTTTTCCTTATTTCGTGTTTTTATTCATTTTTTTCATTTTTTTTTATCTCACTATTTATCTTATCGTTTGATTGATTGTTTGATTCTTGTCAGTTTGTCTAGCATTATTCATTTCTTTTTTGATCCATTCATTTACTCCCGTCATTCCTTTTTTCTCATCTGTGTTCGCTGCTGCTTCCTGTCTTCATGTCAGTGTGTGTGTGTGTGTGTGTGTGTGTGTGTGTGTGTGTGTGTGTGTGTGTGTGTTTCCCTGTGTGTGCGTGCGTGCGTGCGTGCGTGCGTGCGTGCATGTGTGTGTGTGTGTGTGTGTGTGTGTGTGTGTGTGTGTGTGTGTGTGTGTGTGTGTGTGTGTGTGTGTTTAATCATTTGAAACACGTGAAAACTTCTTTTTTTCCCCCCCCCCAGCTTTTGCATTATTTGTCTGGGTTGCACGAGGAGTTGCCTGTTTACACGATTGTGATTTCTTTCTTTCTGTATTTCTTTCTTTCTCTTTGTTTTATATGCTAGTTTATTTCCTTTACTCCTTCAGAACTCATCCACGGCTCCATATTGCTGTCTCTGTTGGCTTTTATATTACTTCACGCTTAGCTCGCTCCTCACCTACCAGCTTTTTGTTTCCTTACAAAAACGAAAACAACAATAACAATAACAAAGGCAATCTTTGTAAAATGAAATTTAACAGAAAGTGAAGTATGCCTGCTCTTTTTTTTTTCTTTTTTTTTTTTAAACTCTACTTTCGGTTTTTGTTGTTGTTTTGTTTTGTTTTACGACACATAAAATGTATTTTCTTTAATTTTGAGCTATGAGCATTCATCCCACTTGCTCAGACAGAAAAAAAAAATCACGCACATTCTAATTTCAGAAAAAAGTGATATGATCAGGCAGCTTAAAAAAAAAAAATAAAATGACAGTTTCTTTACACTGGGTAGATCCTGAAGAAGATAACAAAATTTAATTGTCAGTTTGATAGAATGATATGATAATTAATCTTTATCAAGGTGCCATTTCTAATTATTTCATCTTAAACAGTATTCATGTTTTCCAGTTTTGTAATTCTTTAGAAATGCATTCATATTATGTTTCGTTTTATTACTTTGACATTTGGAACAACAACAACAACAACAAGAGCAGAATAATCAAATTAAGTAATTCGTCTGCTTGTGTTTTGTTTTGTTTTGCTTTGTTTTGTTTTTTCTGCGCTAAAAGGTGTCGTTTCAATGTTGAATTTATTCATTTGACATTTCACATGACATTTTTCAAATTATCCTTTGATTCTTTCCGGAAGTATAGTGTCTCTTTCGATGTTGAAAACAAAAGAAAAGAATAACGTTTGCCACTCTGTGTATTTTCAGTTCTTTCTTAGCATGTTGATCTGTTCAATGATCTGGTCAAGAAGTTGCACGTCGGCACCGGAGCCTCTTGTGCTCCTTTGTCTGGTATTGTGTGGGGTTTATTTTAAATACTGTTGAATAACAGCTAGTTTTATTCATGTACATCGTTGTTTTAACTACAGTATGATATTTTCCTCTGTTCTCGTACTGTGATGATCGCACTGGTTGATTTGTGATTATTTTATGAGATTAATTAGCATGAACTTTCTATCAATGCATTTCATGTTCCTTTTGTATTCATGATGAATGACTGTAAAAGTATGTAATCATCATATGTGCATGATTGTGATTATTGTATGGAAGGTCCTCATGAACCTTTAATTTCATCATGTTTTGTCTTTTATGTGTTTACATTGAGTGACTGTGATTTTCGGGTATTGTTTGCGAAAAATTTAGATGTGAATTTCTCTTATTTTGATAATATTCTGCATTCTGTTTTCTGTTTATTCAGTTGAGCTGTCCGTTCGTGTTATACACGCACCTGTGCCTCTATAGGACCTTTATTGGATCCTCAGATATAACGCTCAAAGATCAATTGTTTACATGCTAGTGGTTTTTTTTGTTTGTTTTTTGTTGTTGTTTTTTTTTGTTGTTTTTTTTTTCTCCAAACCATTTCATAGTCCGATTGTCTTCAGTTGCAATTAACACCCATTAGCTTTAAGTGATGTTACTAGACCAATGTCGGAACGTCTGACGACTTCACAGAGGATGGAAATCTCATGTCAGGAGCAACAGGTGGCTCCTTTGTTACTTTTCTATTACATGCTTCTTTTCTATATAATTATTTTTGTTTATTGCTTTGGAAAAAAAAGTGTCTGTTGCTAGGGGGACAATGACCTGTTATGTGTATTTGCAGGTTTGCTCTGGTGGGCTTTTTTGAGTTGTTTTTTGTTTGTTTAGTTTTTTTTTTTCATCACTCAGTTTGTTTGCATAATGTGTGTAAGAGATGCGTGTTTGTAATGTGTCCATGCCCCCCCCCCCCCCCCTGCCCCAGGGGACGGATGGAAAATTTAATAAACTGCTTGCCTTGCAAATGGCTCTTCCTCCCTTAAAGAGAACTCAATGACTTCGAGGTGTTGTCATTCAATCCTCTCTGCCCCCTTCCCCTCTCTTCTTCAGTTAAAAACAAAACAAAAACAGAAGGCAAACAAAACAAAACAAAACAAACTACAATATTCATTTTATGACAAGAGGCTTGTTTACGTGCACTTGTTTTCCTCCTCGATGTTACTATCTTTTTTGTGTCTTTTTCTTTCTTTTTCTTCTGCTTTGTGTGTTTGTTTTTTCCCCCTGTTTTTTTTTGACATTTCGATATTCTCTGCAGAGGTAGGAGTTGTTTGTTGCTGTTGTTATTTGTTATTTTTCACCGTGATTTGTTTGAAATGCGGGATGGGTTGGGGCGTGGGGTGTGTGTGTGTGTGGGGGGGGGGGGGGGGGGGTGCAGGGGTCGAAGAGGGTGTGGCGGGGGGGGGGGGGGGTGACAGATATGGAGTGGCATGACTTAGATCGTGAAATTCAAGTAATTGTTCAATTTCGCGTTCCTCCTTCAACAGCTTCCTAAATGCTTTTGTCTGTCTACTGACTGTCTCTCTCTTTCTCTCAACCTCTCTCTCTCTCTCGTCGTGTGTGTGTGTGTGTGTGTGTGTGTGTGTGTGTGTGTGTGTGTGTGTGTGTGTGTGTGTGCGTGCGTGCGTGCGTGTGTGTGTGTGTGTGTGTGTGTGTGTGTGTGTGTGTGTGTGTGTGTGTGTGTGTGTGTGTGTGTGTGTGTGTGTGAAGGGTCACTTCATTAATTGTTACATTATTTGTCCGTGCTACACTAAGCAGCACGCGGAAGATGTTTGTCTTCCTGATTTAGATTTTCTCGCGTCTTTGTCTTTTTTTTCTTTTCTTTTCTTTTTTTTTTTTTCTTTTCATTTTCTTTTCCAAACGTGTAGATTTGCCCTCCTTAGCCCACCCCCCACCCTCACCCCCACCCCTCACCCCCGGCCCCGTCCGTTATCATCAGTGATTGATGATCTCTCTGTTTATCTCTCTGTGTGTCACTGACTGTCACTCGGCCTATTTTTTTGGTCTGTTTCCCTTTCTCTCCATTTCTGACTGCCTGTCGTTCTGGAGATGATTGCTGATGCTGTTGGCTCTGGTAGGGTGCTCTTTCTCTGCCTCTTGTTTCTCCCAGCCTGCCCGTCTACTTTCTTTCTCTGTTTCTGTATTCAGTATCCACTGCCCCCTCCCCCGTGCCCCCCCCCCCCCCCAACACACCCCCCCCCCAAAAAAAAAAAAACAACAAAAAAAAACACTACCACCCCTTCTCCCCTCTCTCTCTCTCTCTCTCTCTCTCTCTCTCTCTCTCTCTCTCTCTCTCTCTCTCTCTTCCCTCACCCCCACCCTATTCCCCATTCTTGAGTATCTCCCTGTCACTCGATTTGTCAGTTGTTGTTGTTGTTGTTTTTTTCCCCTGCCTCTTTCCTTTACCTCTCTCCCTCTTTCCTCCCTCCCTCCCTTCATTTCTCTCTCTTTTTGTCTTCCTCGATTAATTTGATATCATTATTTTCAGGATTCATATGTACTTTAGTATATGTTTGTATATTGATATGATGTGTGTCGATGTGACATGCGTAACATGTTTTCTGTGCACTGTCCAAACCAAACCTTGGAGACGAAGGACTGATAAAAAAAGGCACATTACCCCCCCTGTCAATGTACTTTAAGCTAATTTCAAAGTGACAAAGTGTCGCAATCTCTTATTTGTATATGTTGTTTCGATTCTGTTTTTATTTCCTTTCTATTCCATTTTATCTGTTTTGCACCATTTTGTTCAGTACCTACTATGTCACTAAAGCGTTTCAGCTAATGACATTAAACATTTCAGTGTAAAGTGTCTCTCCATTATTATGTTTCGAGGTGGGGTTTTTTGTTGTTGTTGTTGTTCGTTTGTTTGTTTGTTTTTTGTTTGTTTTTGTTTTGTGTTTTTTGGGTTTTTTTTGTTCTCTCTCTCTTTCTGTGTGTGTGTGTGTGTGTGTGTGTGTGTGTGTGTGTGTGTGTGTGAGAGAGAGAGAGAGAGAGAGAGAGAGGAGAGAGAGAGAGAGAGGGATTTATTTTACTCATCACCATTCCACTATATGTAAATGTCTCTGATTCTCTCTCTCTCTCTCTCTCTCTCTCTCTCTCTCTCTCTCTCTCTCTCTCTCTCTCTCTCTCTCTCTCTCTCTCTTACATTCACTTTCTCTCTGTTTTTTCTTGTCTCATTCATGTACTTGTCTCGGGGGGGAAAGGAAGATGGATATCAATGGAATAAGGATAAAGTGATCAGATGAGCTGCCCACCAACGCTCTGAGGCATGCTTTCCTTCCTTGTTTGATCAATAAAGACGAAATGAGATTTACCTCCGGAATGATCTTGTAAAATTGTCTGAACTGAAAACCAGCTACAAGCGGCGTGCCAGGTACAAACAAAACGAAAACAAAGCAAAACAAAGAAAGGCAGACAGAGAAAAAAAAGGATACAGACGAAAAAGGAAGAAAGAGGGAAGGAAAGAAAGGAAGGAAGGAAGGAATAAAAAGAAAACCATGTCAGACATGCACACAAACAGAAAAAAGACATACAGGCGAAATAAGGACAAATAAGAGACAAATCGACAGACAGACAGAAAGAAAGAAAGAAAGACAGAAATAGTGGATGAACAAAAATTAGAAAGAAAGAGTTGAAAAAGAGTCGGAAAGGCCAGCGGTTGGAAAAAAAGGACATATTGATGGACTGACAGACAGAAAGAAAGAACAGGCGAACGAAATAAAAAACAAACAAACGAGCAGACAGAAAATGAAACAAAAGAAATAAGAAAAAAAAGAGAGAGAAAGAAGAAATAACTAGGAAAACCTATTATCGTTTGCAAAAAAAAAAATAAATAAATAAATAAATAAATAAAATAAATTAAAAAAATACACACACACACACACACACACACACACACACACACACACACACACACATATATATATATATATATACATATATATATATATATATATATATAAAGCCCACTGACCTTCTAGACATTGCGTGCAAGCAAAAACTCAGAAAACCGGAAATAATGATTGACAGTTCACAAGCAACAGGGATTCTCTGAAAAAAGGGGAAAAAAAGAAGAAGCAAAAATAAGCATACGGTGGGTAACAAAAAATGATAAGAATTCCCGCCCATCGCCCGAATTCCCCAGTCTATCAATAGCCATCGAACGATAAAAGAAATCTACACTGGAGTGATTTCTTTACATGCCACCATCTTGTGTCGCCGAGTGAATGGCTCTAACGAAGAAGGGTGCACAGGTGTCGATTTCCGTGTCCCTATGTGTGTCTTTTTAGAGCGTGAGTACACGTGTGTGTTATTTATTCATTTATTTATTTATGTAAGCTTATCTATTATTTATTCACTTTTTTCCCCCCTCTTCTCAAGGCCTGACTAAGCGCGTTGGGTTACGCTGCTGGTCAGGCATCTGCTTGGCAGATGTGGTGTAGCGTATATGGATTTGTCCGAACGCAGTGACGCCTCCTTGAGCTACTGAAACTGAAACTCTGTGTGTGTGTGTGTGTGTGTGTGTGTGTGTGTGTGTGTGTGTGTGTGTGTGTGTGTGTGTGTGCGTGCGTGCGAGTGCAAACATGCATGTAAGAAAGTAAACGACGGCAAAACATGACAGTTTGAACATTTGCCTCCAGCATGGTTGCCAGGTCCTCGGACGTATGTTTGCTGCTCTGGCTGGATGTTGTCCTTTTGTAAACCTGACAAAGGTTGGATGGAAACTCAGCATTCTTCTCTGCAGCATAAAGTCTTATGTATACCATACGTGTGATGTAATAATGTAATGAACTGAAGTTGTGTCGCTTAGCTATAAATATATATATATATAATATATATATAAGAGAACTCGAAAATCCTCATCGACTGGTTCATTGAAACCCATTCCCTGTGAGAGCCCTAAAAATAATTTGAAATAGCAGGCTCTTTGTGTTATATATATATATATATATATATATATTATATATATATATATATATATATATATATATATATATATATATATATATATATATAAAACAAAATATTGACTAGAAATACCATGCGTCCGAATTCACACACGGAGGGCTCTAACATAAGCAGGTCTGATTATCTGTTTACCGAGTAGATCAGAAAAAAAACAACAATCACAATCCTCATTACCCTCAGATCGAAATTAAAGTGTTTTAACCATTCGGACATTGATCACCTTGGATTAACAACATTTATTTTTTAACAACGACAGCAACAAATTTAGCGTCACGATATCAACTGATCAGCACCTGGCTCAAGTGAAACAAAGCCTCATTCTTCAAAGCAACTTGCTTCTTTCGAAACACAACGTGATTCATTTTTGTGCAGAAGTTACCTTTCCACGGCAGTGCTGTAATATGTGTTTCCGTGGGTGTTTTGACTCACTTCTACTTTGTTCGTATGCTGCAACTCCCACGTTCACTCGTATGCTGCGTATGTTCCTGTTTCCATAACCCACCGTACGCTGACATGGATCACAGGATCTTTAACGTGCGTATTTGATCTTCTGCTTGCTTATAAACACGAAGGGGGTTCAGGCACAAGCAGGTCAGCACAGTATGTTGTCCTGGGAGATCGGAAAAATCTACACCATTTACCCACCAGGCGCCGTTACAGAGATTCGATCCCGGGACCCTCAGATTGAAAGTCCAACGCTTCAACCACTCGGCTGTTGCGCCCGTCGAATGGCGCACTTAAAAACGTGGGACTCCCCGTACTGGTTTGTGTTTCAGATCTTTATCAGGTTTGTTTATTTCAGTCTGTCTGTGTCTTACCTTTATTTATTTGTTTAATCATTTATCATTTTTTTATTTTATGTATTTATTTATTCATCAATCTGTTTATTAATTTATCTATTTATTGCCAACACTCGCTTTTTTTCTTTCAATTTTGTTCCTCGGTCTGATCCATTCGAGTGTGTCTATCCCAATAGAACTAAATCCCAAACTTCCAACTGGAGTCTCAGTAATTATTAGAGAAATAAAAGACACAAAACATCCGACAAACGAGGCACTATATAACTCAACGTGACCTCCAAGAACTAGGATATAGAACTGAAGGATGGTGACAGGCGCAAAAGAGAACTCGAAAATCCTCATCGACTGGCTCATTGAAACCCATTCCCTGTGAGAGCCCTAAAAATAATTTGAAATAGCAGGCTCTTTAAATTTTCTGTGTTTCTTGGCAGAATTAGCGAGTCAGAAAACAACAACAACAACAAAAAACTGGTGGGATTGGAATGTGGAAAAGGAAGTAGGAAAGTGGTGTGATCGCCCAAGTTGTTGTGTTTTTTTTTTTTTTTCAAAAAGGATGATCTGATGGAGTACGCTCTACTGTTTTATGGCCTAAGAAACAACAGTGGAGGTTCAGTTTTCATCCCTTCATTTAAAGGCTTTTCTTTTTTTTCTTTTTTTTTTTTTTGCATGTTATATTATCATGAAGGCGTCATTTTCGATTTGCCTTCCACTTCCATACATGGATGAGTTCGTTTTGAATTTCAAATCCTCCTGATCCGGCAGATGCAGATGGTGTAATATTCATCTCCAATCAAAACAGACACCACTGAAAACTGCTTAAGTTATCCAGCAGCAGTGCACGGTCTCCTCTGGGGGGCGGTAATTCTATATTGACAGATCCTTGTGAATGTTAGAACTGTAATTGCAACCGATGTAATGGACAATCCGTGAATGGCCAAACAAGGCCAGGTGTACGGACAGAATGGGGTATTCCGATAACTGCCACAGTAACAGCGCTGAGAAAGCAATCATCATTGACATCATTGACTTGAAGTTGTGTACCTTGTGAATGGACAGATTCACCACTCCTTACTATTTGTTGATCATTTGGTTCTCCTGGCCTCGAAAAACCAAAGAGGTAACCATGTGTTTGTTCTGTCGTTGTGTTCTGTGTGACTTATTCAGGATCAAAGCGGCTGTGCCAGTCTTGAATAAAAGCTAATTTGTGCTTGCACATTTCTTCTGTCATTGCTGCAGTGTGCACATGTAAAACTGGTCGGTATAAGGACTAGCCCGGCGCTTCCGTTTTGAGGAAGTATCTTGGTTTTGAACGTACCTTTAATTTACCTCTGTGTTGGCTTAATCGGTAGCATAAGCAGCGTTGACTTGAACTTGTGTACTTGTAAATGGAGAGAGTTACCACTCTTTACTATTTGTTGATCATTTGGTTCTCCTGGCTTTATTGTTTACTAACATCATGGGATATTCAACGAAGCGACGTCACTGAATTGAACACTCACTCTAGCAGATTTGGTGAAATGGAAGCAGGAACTTAAAATGTGGGTAAGGAAACGACACAACTCTGAAACATTTGAGAACGAGGTGAGCTATTTGAAGCATGCCGGTGAACTGACTAAAAGTCAGGCAAAGCAGGTGGAAAGTAGGTCATGGTAATATGCTTGAAAGGGAATGGCAGAGTTCACTTTCCACGTCCAAGATGACATGACATGTTCTTGATGTCCACGGAGGAGGAGAGGACTCTGCCGTCCAGATTCTGGAGGTGCAGGGTTGGGAACTATGGGGACACTACATCAAATCGTATTCGTATCTCTTATAGTCCAGCCAACAACAGAGGTGCCATATTCAAGGCTGTTGGTTGACACTAAACGTCTGTTGCTGACAGGCATGCTGATCCCGATACCACCGTATCACTGTGTGGAATTGCTTTCGTGCGACATAGCATCCATGTGGCATCTTCTTCAAATGTTATGGAAATTGGTTGCTGAATAAAACTAGCCAGCATGGTTGGTCAGCAGCTATCCCCCACCCCCACCTCCCCTCCCACCCCACCCCAACCCCACTCCCCGTCCAGCTTCTTTGGTTGTGTACCGTCTCTCTTCCCACATACACGCTTCCCATCGTCTAAAAGGATTGCGCACGGTAGATTTACTCTTCCATACAAATGACGTGTTCTTCCCAGCAGAGGGGTGCCTTGATGAGCTCTGCTACAATGCTGGCGGAATCTGCACGATCCACGACATCAGTTTTGGAGACGTGGCTCTGTCAGTAATATGTCTTTTGATATAGACCGCAGGGCTCTTTTGTGGATTTTTCCCGGTTGAGTCCATGCTTCGCAAATATGTTGGAGACAGGAGAGAATACTGCCAAAGAAAACGATCGTGCATTGCTATCAACTTTACATTAGAGAAACTGTTTTTCCCACTGCTCCATTCTGTCATGCGCTTTATCTATCTCGCCCACTAAAGGTCAAACCATGTGATAATTAATTAATTAGACTACTGAAAATAAAACTGAAACAAGATGAATCATTTTTATGTTCTAAAGTCCATTTTCTTCAAAATGGCTTCAGTTGTCTAAGAGTGCTCCCTCCTCCCTGACACCCCTCTGTCTCTCTTATCTCTTCATCTCCCTCCTTCCCTCATCCAACCCCTTTTCCAACTGTCTTCCTCGCACACATTCACAAACACACACACGCACATTCACATACACGCATGCATACATGCATAAATACATGCATACTCATGTGAGTGCATGAATAGTGGAAAAAAAAGTGTCCAAACTGCAAGGCCAGTGGCACCGGAAGTGCACGGATGATAAATGAAAATAATTCTGCAAACAAATGGAACAGGGTATGACAGAATGGAATAGGAATAAGCGAATGCAAATGAATTTGTCCCTCGCGCTTTAAGCACACGACCAAAAAAGACGAACTTTTGCATCCTTTTGAATCAGGTCTTGCAAATCCATAAATCTAATCCACTCACCCATTGTCCTATGTCACGTTTGTGCGGAAAGCCCGTAGAGACAGAGGCCGATGAGCGCTTATTCACGAAGCCATCAATCGCGTACTGCGTTTTACAACGTCACCCAAGGTGCTTTGGAATGGAGCAAAAAACAATTTGTGGCGTCAAAACATCACGACTGCGCACACTGAGCAACAATCAGCATTGTGACGACAGACAGGACTGGGTTGTTATTTTTCTGATGTTGGAGTTGCAGCATGCTGCATGAATGAAATTGCGTATGTGGGGGGAGTAGGGGATGCGAAAGACGTTTGAGGGGGACAGTAGTGGTGGGGAGGGGGTGGAGGAGGGTAAAGCGTTGTTCAAAGAGGAGGGGGGAGAGGAGCAGGTTCGATATTTACCTTGCTGTAGCTCGTGTTCTTAGTTTCCTTTCGCTTTCTTTTCTTTTGCTTTTCTTTGAAAAGAATCACTTCTTCTTTCTGCTGCTTGCTTTTTTATTTTCAGTTCGTGTTACGCGTTATCTATTTTACTTTATTCCACTTCATTTTTTTCATATTTTGTAAAACTACACCCTCCTGACATTATTTATATATATATATATATATATATATATATATATATATATACATACATATATATATATATACACAGACACACAGACACACAGACACACAGACACACACACACACACACATATATATATATATATATATATATATATATATATATATATATATATATATATATATATATATATATATATATATTGTGTGTGTGGGGTTTTTTGTTTGGTTGTTTGTTTTTTTTTGTCTCCTGATTTTGAAGAAATCTGACGCACATCCATTCATTCAATCATTTATTTGTTTATTCGTTCGATCATTCGTCCGTTCGTTTGTTTGTTATTCTTTAATTTCTGTTTGTGGGCAATCAAGCATTGAACGTTGTCGATCGGCCAGCACACTTCGCAAAGAGACCGGAAGGTATCTTAACCATCGCACAGTGAACATACTTCGATCTGTGAATGCTCTAGTAATTTTTGCCCTCTCCCTCTCTCTGTCTCTCTGAATTTGTCTCTGTCTCCGTCTCTTTGTCTCTTTCTCTCTGTATCTTCTTCTTTTTCTTCTTCTTGTCGTCCCATTTGGTTGTCTTAAATGAAATATGAAATAAAGTACGATAAAATAAAACAAGATAAAATAAAATTAAATTACATTGAAGAAACCGCTATGGAAAGCAGCTTGCTTTTTCACACCTAATTTGCATCTGCAAATACGCATATACTGCAATGCAATACAACGCAATGCAGTGTAACACGATACGATGTAATACGATACGATACGATACAATATAGTACAGTATAGTATAGTACAGCACAGCACAGTACAGTACAGCACAGTACAGTACAGCACAGCACAGCACAGTACAGTACAATGTAACTCAACCCAACGCAATGCAACACAATACAATACAATACAATACCAAAAAAAAAGCGCACGTTGGTTGGGTAACGAGAGAAGATAAGAATTCTGGCCTCGATATGAATGGAAATTTAAGGAAAAAAACAACAAAACAATCACAACATAACCTGGGCTAAATCGATTCCTTGAAGTGTCAGTCGGGTTGCGGGGAGGACTGAATTGCTCTAATGAAGGTTCTGAGAATTGTCGATTTTCTTGAATTTCTCCATGCCTTCTTGTTGCATCTGCTCTCCAAGTGTGTGGAAACATTTTCGATCGAGCGGACCAATTACTCTTCGGTAAATTCACTATGTCTCTGTCTGTCTCTCTCTCTTTCTCTCCCTCCCCCTCCCATCTCTCTCTCTCTCCCTCCCCACCCCCCCTCTCTGTCTCTCGTTGTCTCTCTCTTTGTTTATGTTTCTCTCACTTTATCTGTCTGTCTCTGTCTCTGACTCTCTCTCTCACTCTCTCTCTCTAACATTTCCGAGGACTAGACCCATCAGTTTTTAGGAAGATTGTCTTGAATCTCCTCTCTCTCTCTCTCTCTCTCTCTCTCTCTCTCTCTCTCTCTCTCTCTCTCTCTCTCTCTCTTGTCTTTTCTGTGATTTTCAAAAAGAAACAGAAGTTCACTTTGTGTTACAATGCCCTCAATATGCTGACCTGAGACAACAGTATATCCTCTCCAAGTATTATAATACTCCGTCTTTGTTTAATATGACATTGCTTTTTGCAAGTGAAAACAAATCATTGGTCATGCGCTTGGCTATATTCCTAGACAAAGCTTTGAAAGTACGTTGCTTATAGTGTTATGTTTGTGTTGCGCCTATGCATTTACTTGTAACCACCCCTATTGACATGGGCCAATGGCCTTTTCATTAAAACATTTCAGTGTTCAGTGTTCAGTGTTCTCTCTCTCTCTCTCTCTCTCTCTCTCTTTCTTCTACCGTGGTTAGGATAATGCGGCATGGACTGTGGGTTTGTCTAGGTGATTTTTGTTGGTTTTTTTAGCTCTTTTTTTCGGTAGATATGACAGTTTTGTATATGCTTTGACAGTCCGGATATTGCCCAGTGTGGTTGGCTGGACTTTAAGCAACAATAAACAAACAATAAAACTTCGAAATATCCATTTCGTCGTCTGGAAAATAGGTTGCATATTATGTTTGTGAACACAAGAGAAAGATAGTGAGAGAGAGACAGACAGACAGATATATATATATATATATATAGAGAGAGAGAGAGAGAGAGAGACAGAGACAGAGACAGAGACACAGGGAGACAGATAGAGTCAGAGACAGAGAGAGACACACACACACACACATACAGAGGGAGTGGAGGTGGAAAGATGTGATACTTTTAGATCTGTGTCACAGAATCAGGGCACACACACAAACACCAGCCATTGACCATGTTTGTGTGCTCCACGTCTCCAATTTATCTCCCTATAGTCTCTTTTGTATCTCCCATTTTTCCTTGCTTTGCTTGCATAATGTTTGAATTGATATGTCCCACTCCTGTCCTTTGGACGCCTATTTATGCTTTCCCTTTTAGCAGCAGATAATGCATCCCATGTGCTGACACCCCATACCCCCCCCCCCCCCCCCCTCCCCATTCCCTGTGCACTCTTTCTCACCATTTTTGTTTCCTATCTGTTCAGTTTAGTAATCTAATCACTTTGCTCTCTCATTTCCCTGTCGTATGTTTTGATTTTTAGTGGGGGTTTTGGGTTTTTTTTGTTTTGTTTTTTTTTATCTCCGCTGTCAGCTCATAACACTTCAATTCAATCAGCTAAGAGAGAGAGAGAGAGAGAGAGAGAGAGAGAGAGAGAGACAGAGACAGAGAGAGAGAGAGACAGAGACAGAAACAGACAGAGACAGAGACATAGACAGACAGACAGACAGGCACACACACACACACACACACACACACACACACACACACACACACACATGAACAGATAGTCAGGCAGATGGTGGACGACAGAGAGAGAGAGAGAGAGGGTGAAACAAAGAGAGAAGGGGGACAAGGAGAAACAAAGAGAAGGAGAGAGAGAAGGGGGGGGGACAAATATATATGAATATTGCAAGGGCAATTTCTCACAATAAATTATTTCCCCCAAGTACACATTATCATCTCGTATTCAACAATGGTCACAGCAGACACAAAGGTGCCTTTGTTACTGTTGAAGTTAGAAGTTTGTCACATAGCAGTATTGTCCCCTGCCTTACAAAAGAAAAAGCTGCTGCAGTTTGTCCTAATTTCATGTGATCTCTTGAGTACTGAAACACAAACGTCTTTCTAGAATGCATACACTGCGTTTGGATTGTGAACAGAGCAAAAACGATCACACGTGAATTTCTCTTGGGAGATAGTAATGCAGTTGACCTGTCTTGACTGGACTTGATATTGAACAATGCGAACAGGCATAAAAGGAAAAAAAAACAAAAAAAACAACAACTATCCACTGCACATGCGCATACACGCACGGACTCACACCACCTGTAAGCCCACGATTTCTTGCAATCCCACGATTTCTCTCTCTCCGATGACAAAGGAAATATTTTTGATAGCAATAAAGAGGACTTCGAGAAATAGTGGGGGCGCACCCCACGATTTCTCGCAATTGAGAGAAAACGTGGGAGGGGAACGATTTCTCCCAAAGTGAGAGAAATCGTGGGATTGCGAAAAATCGTAGGCTTACACACCATTCCTCACCACTCTCCCCTCACACACGCACTCACATACATCCATACCCACTCTCCCTCTTTCTCTCATGTACACACATAAAAGCAGTCATCAGCATCTTTGGATGTGGTTTCTACTTCCTAAAACGAGAGGTGTCAAATCAGTAGCAGCCGGCCATTTCAATATAGCTATATGTAATCCATTCTTTATAACTAGTGTTTAGTTTTTATCATTTCTTTCAAAACAGTTTTCTGTTTGTTGTAGAGTTTGTTTATTTTCAAAGGAGTATTTCCATTCATCAGTGGTTGGCTTGACAAGTGGTGCCCTGGATGTCGGAGTAAGGAATCAGTTGAACACAATAGAAATTATAGGGTGTTCTGTTGCATAAGACGGAGATACTGATGACTCCCAGTAGTTGTGAAAGTGTGAGAGAACTTTTGTGACTAGTCCTGAGAAACTAGGATGAGATGGTTGCAAAAAAAAAAAAAAAAAAAAAAAACATCCATCAGGGTTTTACAAATGAAACAAGTTTAGTTAACCATAAAAAGCAACATAACTCTCTCTCTCTCTCTCTCTCTCTCTCTCTCTCTCTTACACATCAACGGAATAATTTCCCCTTCTCTCCCTTCCCAATTTTCAAAGCGCGTGAAAAAAAAAAAAAAAAAAAAAAACGAAAAAGAAAAAGGAAGAACTTCAGGAAAAAAAAAAACAACTTTAAAACACAGTCTTTGCAAATACGTCAATCCACAGACGTAATCCCTTGCTTATTGTCCCTGGTCACGTTTGCGCGAAGCTGGGGGAAAGAAAACAGAGCTGTGGGAGCTTGTTTACGAGGCAATAAAACGCACGTGCGTTTTACAGCGTAATCAAAGTTGTCCTGGAACACGACAAGCAGCGATTTACGATGTCAGCAACGTCACTACTACAGCACTGTGCAGGGCAACAATCAGACTGTGACGATGGACGAACAATGGAATGGATGGGTTGGTTTGTGACTTCCTGATGGTGCAAACAACATTGCTGCCTCATGCTGAACTGAGGAGTGAATAGGGGAGTGGGAGAAGGGTGGTAGGAACAAGAGAAGGAAGGGTGTGTGTGTGTGTTGGGGGCGGGGTGGGGTGGGGGGGGGGGATCGATGTTTTTGCATCATTGTCTTGTGCAATTTTGTTGTTTCGTTTTCTCTTCTTCTTTTTTTGTAGCTTATTTTTCAGCTACTGGCTTTTTACTTATTGTAGTTTTATTTCATGTTCGAATTTAGTATTGCTATTATTCTAATTTATATCAGATTGTGACGTTACGTCAGGCTGGGACGTTTGAACATACAACGCAAATTTTATTCATTGATTGCATTTGATGGTTTTTTATTCGGCTTCCATCATCATGTTGTTCTATTACCTCTCATGAAGACAGATATACAACTTTGTTTATTTCGATTCGTTCGTCTGCTCCTTTGCTGTTGTTTTTTCTTCTCCGATACTTATTTCATTTGATGTCAGGCAGGGAACATCATCGTCAAACAGTGGCTGAAACTCGGTGATCAGTATGCAGACCTGGCAAAGACGCCAGTGAGTTCTCGACATCGTTCATAGAACTAACATCGATCTTAGAATCTTGTGATCCCCTATTACTGTTCTCTCTTCGTCTCCTCTTACCTCTCCTCCTCCTCCTTCTCTTTCTCTCATTCTTCCTCCTCTTCCTACTCCTTCTTTATCTTCATACTTCTGCAGCTCCTCAATCTGTTTGTCGTCACCGTCCTTGTATATTTGTTTGTCTTACTAACTAGTAGTAAAACAGTGAAAAATTGGGGGTGGGTGGAGGGTGGGGATGGGTTTGAGGGCGGGGTATGAGGGGGTGGGGGGTCAAAAAAGAGGGGGAAAATAACAATTCATAAACCATGGCGAAAGAACGAAGAAAGAGTGCTATGTGCTATGGACGAAACACAGAATGGAAAAAAAAAAGAAATGACATTTCACGGAGTCTGGAAAAGGGAAAAACAATGGGCAACGAGAATATGTGATAACCATTGCCCCCATATGTATGAAAAGAACAACAACAAAAATCACAAAAAAAATAAACAAACACATAAGCGTCAATCAGGTTGAGGTGAAGACTGAATTGCTCTAATGAAGGTGCGGAGAGCTGAGGATTTTCTGAAATCTCCCATGCCTTCGTGTTCCATGCCATCTTCTAAAAAAACACAAAAAAACACACAAAAAACCCCCATCTCAAATGGCCAGACCAATGTGTTTTGTGTGTGTGTGTGTGTGTGTGTGTGTGTGTGTCTGTGTGTCTGTGTGTCTGTGTGTGTGTTTTTGTTTGTTTTTTCGTTTTTTTTGTTTTCCTTGTCTCCTTTCTGCATCGAGGCAGACCTTAATATATGGGTACCGGCAAAGAGAACAGTATAATTTGCCGCCTCCGGGATTAGAAACTGCAATTCTCATAGGCCTATGAAAAACAAAACAAAAAAACAAACAAACAAACAAATGAAAAAAACAAGTCTAAATGATTTAATAGCCATGTACTCATTGATGACGTCCTTAACTCTGGCAGCAACTACAGCAACGCTGATGACGCTAACAATTGTTAAGAGTTGGGATGGGACATGCATGGGATTTTATATTCTATTCCTTTGAATCAGGACTATGCATGCGTGTGAAATGACTGACGTGTATACATACGTTTTTGATTTGTCTCTGCCCCAATATTCAACACTATATATTTACTGTTAATCTCCCTTTCCACTATATTTCTCCTGGTGATGAGGATGATGATGATGTTTCTTCTTCTTCTTCCTCGTCTTCTTATTATTAATATTATTATCATTATTATTATTATTATTATTACCATGAATATTTGTAGTAGTAGTAGTAGTAGTAGTAGTAGTAGTAGTAGTAGTAGTAGTAGTAGTAGTCTCACTATCATCATTATTATCATTAACAACAACAACAATGATATGAACTTCCCAGCACTGAACATTTATGGAAGACGGGACTCTTTCATCAAAACACTGTATGCAGGTTAGCAGACCAGCTCCACTTTACATACATCTATTTTACGTAGGAACGTGGCAGAATGGTTAAGACGCTCAGCTGCCAATACAGAAAATCTGTGAGGGTATGGGTTCGAATAGCGCCTCTCGCGCTTTCTCCCAAGTTTGACTGGAAAATCAAACTATGCGTCTAGTATTTCGGATGAGACGATCAACCGAGGTCCCTTGTGCAGCACGCACTTGGCGCACTGAAAAAGAACCCATGGCAACGAGAGCGTTATCCTCTGACAAAATTATGTAAACATAAATCCATCTGATTGGTACACAATTAGATAAGCATGCACTCAAAGCCTGACAACCGTGTCAGGCATCTGCCTAGCAGATGTGGTGTAGTATACATGGATTTGCCCGAACGCAATGACGCCGCCTTGAGAAACTGAAACTGTCTATTTATCTCTCTGTTTCTGTCTATCTATCTATCTACTTTTGCGTGTGTGTATGCGCGTGCGTGCGTGCGTGCGTGCGCGTGTGTGTGTGTGTTTCGGTCATCGCGTACTTAGCAAAGTAAACGATGTCATTGAATATTGAAAGCTTTGCTGTGTCGTCCTTTTGTATTTCAGGTCGCGGTCTGTTGCAGTTCTTTACCTATGCCCCTCCCCCCCCCTCCCTCACCTCTCTCTCTCTCTCTCTCTCTCTCTCTCTCCCTGTCTATATCTCTGTCTCCCCACCTCCGTCTTTGTCTGTCTGCCTGTCTGACTCTCTCTTCTTCTCTCTCTCGGCAGCAGCGGCGGCAGCAGCAGCAGCCAAAGTACCGACAGTAACAGCAGTAACAGCGCAGTAATTATGTATGAACAACAATGGCATGACATGCATTGATCTGTTGTGAGTATACCTTAGCACTTGAAGAAGTCGGACTCGCTCATCGAAAGCGCATTGCTGTAAGCGATTCACGGCTTAACTCACTAGGCTTTGTCGTAGACGATACCAGCAGACCAACTTTACTTTTTTCCGCAGTCTAGCTGACACGACAGGGATTAGTAATGGTTATGTGATGTATGCCTCCTTGCGTGCGCTGGCAAGCAAATGGTGTCGTAAGGGATGGTCGACTGACTGACTGACTGACTGACTGCATCGTCTTGTGTCTTGTTTGTCTCGGTGAATTTCAGTCTGCTGTACTCTGTCTTTCTCTCTCTCTTTCTCTTTCTGTTTGTTTGTCTTCCCCCACCACTCTCTCTCTCTCTCACCCTATCTATCTATCTATCTATGTATATATATATATATATATATATATATATATATATATATATATATATATATATATATATATACATCCCTGATGTTCCCATCTGTCCATCCATTTTCTACACGATGGAGGGAAATAACTTATTTTTCTTATTTTATTTTCTTAACACTTTTTCATTTTGTTTAATCATTTTAACAGCACACAGTGTATTTACATTTGGAAAAGAAGAAGAAAAGAATATTAGCAAATGGAGTAGCTTAAATCTAATGAACCAAACGAAGGCTTTATCTTACAACTTGGTTTATTGTTCAACATGTGTTTTAACATATTTTGTTTTTTCTATGCAGCTGTGTGCCGCTTTTGTCTTTTCTTGCTCGATAATTTATACATAGAAAAGAACGCAAAAAAGAGAAAAAAATCAAAAAACAACAATAAAAAAAGTGTGCTTTCACATGTAAGATTTTCTGAATGGATATTAGGAAACAAATTCACAACACTGACAGGACCATCTTGAAGCCAACAGCAGCAGCAAGATACTCCTCCATAACCTGGAGGATTCGATGGACGTGCGTGTCTTCTTCGAATTCTCAGAATTCACTGGGAACAACATGCCTCCCACATAATGTGAACAGACGCACAGGCATCAGCAAGATCGAGGTGGAGGAGAAAGAGAGACGTTGGAGGTGGCTGGTCCACTTCCTGAGGATGATGATACAAGACCTACTTATGTTACCGTCAGGGGACGTATTCATGAGACCATCGTGCCTGTAGGTATATGTGTACCTGCTGGTAATTTGCCTGAGGCAAGACAAACTGCCCGATGGTAAACAATATTCGGTATTCGGGAACACACAAGAACCCAACCGTGGTTCTACAAACCCGAAAGCAATTCACCCTTACTGTCTTGCCAAGGGTGACTGCCCACGAAGCAGAGGTAAATGAGACGAATCCTTTTGTTGCGTTCGTTTTGTTGGGGAAAAACAAGCGTTTTGCGGAGAGACCGTGTCTTGAATACGGCCCGTGATAGTTAGATATTGTCCTTTGTTCGCTTGGCAGTAAAAAATGACGTATTGAGACTGGTCAGACGTCATCGTATTCCACATAAATTGCGTTTGTAGTGGTGAAATGAGTGCACTCTGATACGATAATGGTGGAATGCCCGAAATTTGCAAATCGTCAAACTTTGTTCATTGTAGAGAAATATTTGAATCCGAACTGCATTATTTCATTATCTTATTTTGTTTTGCAGTTTGTGGAAAAGCAGGGAGGGCAGTGTGTTTGAAATTTGGGTAGAGGTGGGTATCAGAATGTGAAAGTGGCCCCCATATTCGTCAGGTTGCTTACTCTCATCATTACTTTGGCAGTGAAGCTTTTTTATCCAAATTTTATTTTGCTCGTTTTTTTTTTTTTGTTTTGTTTTTTTCATTGTCACAATATATGATGGCGGTAACTTTGGTGCGGTGAGAAATAAAAGAGCACACACAGAAGTGAATCCCCATGCTTTATTATGATTATGATTATGATTATTATTATTATTATTATTATAGACGATTGGTTAGCTGCCTGAGTGCACTTAAGTCCGATAAAAGAAAAAAATCCCAAGGAAAAAAAATTGCACAATAAATTAATTGTAATGTACCCGATAGAACTGTACACCACATTTAACATAACCAGAAGGGGCCAAAATGTTCAAAGCGAGAGATGCATAAATTTATTATGTAGCTGGTTGAAATGCGGGCTCTATTTTCTCTCGCACCCACTTACTTTCAGTTACATACCAGTCTGAGTAGATGTGGAGAAAACGACAACATGTTGCGATGTGTTTCAGGCGATGGCAACGTCATTTCTCTTCACAGGAAACTTGATTATGTCTTGAATAATTGATATAGATGAAAAATAACATGATTTTATAGATGTTATCGCCTCGAATCGAGTAATCAATTTGCCGCGCTGAACACGTAAGTTTAGATATTAATTTTGGAGGTGGTAACCGGCCTGTGCTTTGGCCCTGGGGAAAGTCATTTTGCTTTCGACTTTCAACAAACAGGGATCAAATTGTCTCCTATACCTTTTTTTTTCTTTTTTTTTTTACCTTCAAGGTATGTACCTTCGGGTCCCTACCGTGTCTTGGTTAATTTGCCTTCAGGCACTTTGATTTTTGTCTTGAATGCGGCCCCAGATGGGCACCACCAGGGAAAAAAAAATAGAAGAAAGAGGAGCAGACACCTGGGCACATGACGAAAAACTGTGGGAGGTGAGATGTAAACAGCAGAAATGTCCTGAAGCGAAGTCAGTCGGCTTGCTCAAGACCGAAATGGCTTGAGAAGAATTGCTAGCCCGAGCGAAGATGATCAAAGAAGCAGCGAAAAATGGCACCACAAACACCAATGGTAACCATATACACTAACAGCAGCAGTTGGCAGCAACAATATGACAAAAACAAAAACGAAAAAAAAAAAAAAAAAAAAAAAAAAAACCGACACGACTATCACTCATTAGTAAGTACTTGGCACATTGTGATACACGAGTTGCTTCCATGACTGCATAGTTCTTACCAGGCCACCTATGCCTTCTTTGCAGTCGCGCTGACAAGACAGGGAATGGTAAAGGTGGTTCTGTGATGTTTTGTATCCTTCAGTGCTTTGGCAAGTAAACGGTGTAGTTAGAGATATGACAGTCGCTGTATTGGTTTGCATCCTGGATCTCTGTCTCATGTGTCTCTGTTTAGTCTCTTCTTATTCTGTTGACCTTGTCTTTTCTCTGTTTCTCACCCTCATTCTTATCCCTTCCTCTCTGCCGCTTTGCCTCTGTCTTTGATTGACGTGACCTTATGTGTCTGCGTGTATCTCTCTTTCTTTCTTTCTTTCTGCTTATCTGACTTTGTCTTCTGCCAGTGCATATTTCTATGTCGATGCCTACGTGTCTGTCCATCCGTTCTGTCTCTGTCTGCCTGCCTGCCTGCCTGCCTATCTATCTATCTATCTATCTATCTGTCTGTCTGTCTGTCTGTCTGTCTGTCTACCTGTCTGTCTATCCACCATTTCCTCCAGCCACCCTCATGTCACCATGAAAAAACAACAACAACAACAACAAAACAGTCAGAGCAGAAGATTGCTTTGTGTGCATGGATACAGTTGCATGTAGATGTTGTAACTTTCTGCCCAAGGCACGTTCCTGCCGCTATTTTCACTGATGTAGGGTACATCTTAAACTTCTCTTCCAAGTGTCTCATTTCCCCTTGTTTGTTTGTTTGTTTGCTCGTTTAATTTTTGGTTGCGTTTTTCTTTAGCACAAACTTTACGTTTATGCGTCCAATTCTTATGCTATTTGTGTGTGCGTGGAACTGTTTTCCTTTTCACAGCAAAGAATTATATTCAGTCCGCAGATAACTCCTAGCATTTTATTTCTATCCCAATCCACTTATTCCAACCACACTTTTTGTTATATCTTTTGTCATCTGAAGTTCTTGCAGTCAATTTCAAGAGAGAGAAATAAAAGTCAGTAGCATGAAAAAGAAATATACTATTATATTATATTATATGAGACACGGAGAGAGGGATGACAACAGGAATCTATGGGGGAAAAATAAACCACAATATATGAAGCATTAAAATACTTGTACGCGAGAGGAAGTATCCTTAATCATTCCCTCGTGGTTTTCATTGGAAGCTGGGAGGGTAACTAAGGTGCTATGACTCATCCCTGTCTGCCAAGACTTGACAACAGAAGAAATTAACGAGCGTGGCAGGGGAAATAGCAAACCCACGTCAGCCACAGCGCAAAAGGAAGTGATCGCTCTGTGAACCGCATACAAAGTTGATCTAGAGAAAAACAACAACAACAAAATCATTAGACCTCGGTGTCTCATTGTGCAATTAGGAGGCAGACTTGAGAAACGGGTGTGGAGATGACGTAGATATTCAAGCAGGAAACGTGCACCTCACCTCACCTCAGGCCCATAACTACAAGTGTAGTTGGGGAAAACCTGAGGACCGCAGACGCAACCTCCCTTCTCCATCTGTCTCTGTCAGCAGCCGCCGGCAGCAGCTCACGTGTATGGAGTCCGGTCCATTGTTTGATGTTCTCATGCCAGTTCTTCCGCTGTCTTCCTCTTCTTCTCCCGCTCTCGATGGTGCCTTGCATGATTGTTTTGGACAGAGTGGTGTGTCGAGTGTTGTGCCCAAACCATATCAGCTTGCGTCTCTTCACAGTTGAAAGGAGAGGTTCCTGAGGTCCAGCAAGGTTCTCAGTTCTGCTCCGTACATATTCATTGGTCCTGTGCTCGATCCAGGAAATTTGAAGGAGCTTCCTCAGGCATTTGTTCTCGAAGGCCTGGATCTTCCTTTCAGTTTCGGCCGTCAGTGTCCATGCCTCGTAACCATACACTACAATGGAGACTACCAGGGCTTTGTAAAGTTTGAACTTTGTGGGGAATCGGATGTTACTTTTCCACACTCTGTTCAGTTTGGTCATGGCTGCATTGGACTGTGCCAATGCGAATTCTTATTTCTGCTTTGCTGCTTCCATCTTTTGTCAGGGTTGCTCCTAGATATTTGAAGTTTCCGACATCTTCCAGTTGTTCTCCGTTCATGAAAATAGTGGCATGGGCCATGTTCACGCTGTTTACCATGGTTTTGGATTTCTCTGTGCTGACCTCCATTCCGTAAGCACCCGCTCTATCAACTGTCTGAAAGGAGTTTGCCTTCTTTGTCCTCTGTTACAGCAGGAAACGTGCACACACCCCTGTGAAACGGGGCGGATGGGTTGGGTGTCCAGAAAGGAGTGCTTCAAGTGCCACATAAGAGGGAGAAATGGATGATACTCAGCATCCTATGCAAAGTCTTGTGTGTTGTTTCGTCTTTATTCCAAACATTTAAGATCCATTCCAGTCCGTCAAATATCAAGATATCAAAGCCTTTTACGGTCGTCTGCCTCCCCCTCGTATGGCTGCTCAACCACATCAACGATTTGGAGTGCTCTAATTATCAAGCCCTATTAAGTTCGAATCTTCGGTAAAGTTTGGACACATTTCCAGTATCTATTCATCTCGGTCTAGCCCGTTCCTTACAAGGTTTGAATGTAGCCAAAAGGATGTTTAACAGTTCTCTGCTCCCTTAACTCTCTCTCTCTCTCTCTCTCTCTCTCTCTCTCTCTCTATATATATATATATATATATATATATATATATATATATATATATCCTTCCTCATTCCACCGTTTTAACGTTTCCCAACCGAGAGGAAAAAAAGAAGGGTAAAGTTGTTTTCCTAGTAACACACCACCATGCCGAAACGAGGCCTCAATCCTGGAACACTGGTGGACACCGGACCAGGAGTCCTACATCTTCTTCTTTTTCTTTTTCGTCGTTGCCGTCGTCGTCGTTGTTCATGGGCTGCAACTCCCACGTATGTACACGAGTAGGCTTTTACGTGTATGACTGTTTTAACCTCGCGATGTAGGCAAACAATACTCCATTTTCGGGGGTGTGCATGAAGGGTATTTTTTTTGTTTCCATAACCCACCGAACGCTGACATGGATAACAGGATTTTTAACGTGCGTATCTGACCTTCTGCTTGCGTATACACACGCAGGCACTAGCAGGTCTGCACAAAATGTTAAGCTGGGGGATCGGAAAAATCTCCACCCTTTACCCACCAGGCACCGTCACCGAGATTCGAACCTGGGACCCTCAGATTGAAAGTCCAACGCTTTAACCACTCGGCTATTACTCCCGTCACATCTTCTAATTCTGCCACATTGCCTGCCAGTCATGGTATCCTTGAAGGGGACATAATCACTAAGATCAAGCCATTGCAATATTGCATACATAAAAGTGTATATACTTCAATGCACCTTAATTAATGCAAGCACATACTGCCAGAGGAAGGAGAACCAGTTCTTGCAAACCAAACAACTCGTACAGAAGAGGCTGCGTGAGATGAAGAACACCTGGTGGGATCGAAAGTCCGAAGAACTTCAGTTCGCTGCTGATGCTCACGACATGAAGACCTTCCATGATGGTCTCCGAGCTGTGTATGGGCCGAGAGTCACAGGATCAACCCCTGTCCGAGCCTCAGACCAGACCACCCTCCTGACAGACAAGAAAGACATCCTTGCCCGCTGGGCAGAGCACTTCAATACCCTCCTCAACAGGGACTCGTCCGTATCTGACGAGGCAATTGCAGGCCTCCCACAGCTACCAGTCAATGACTCGCTAGCTGCACCTCCCACCAAGGTCGAAACCCAGAAGGCCCTGAAGCTGAAAACGTCAGGAAAAGCACCAGGAGCGGATGGAATCCAGGCTGACATCTACAAGTATGGAGGCGAGGTGCTGACAGACAAGCTGACCAGTTCCAGTCTATCTGGGAGAGAGGGGAGGTCCCCCAGGATTTCAGGGATGGTTCTATTGTCCACATTTACAAACGGAAGGGAGACAAACATCCTGCGATAACCACCGTGGAATCTCTCTCCACTGCATCGCCGGCAAGATCCTCGCCCGCATCATACTGAACAGACTGGTTGACCATGTCTCCAACACAGTCATCCCTGAAACACAGTACGGCTTCCGCTCAGGCAGGGGAACATGTGACATGGTGTTTGCTGTACGCCAGATGCAAGAGAAGTGCCGTGAGCAGAACAAGGAGCTCCACATGGTCTTTGTAGACCGTTGAAATGCATAGAGCCCATATGTTGTAGTGTGGTTGATTGTATCACCATCAAGAGCATTTTACTACGTACTGCAATGAATAAATCAATGAAACAAAGCACAAGTCCTCATCAAATCGTACGGATATATTGCACTCTGCTTTAAGCCTCAGTGTGTGGATATCAAAAGTATGTTTGTCAATCGAGATGCTCCCGCTGAGAAACATTCCAACTGAGAATCAAGCCCTCCAAGAAAAAATAACAACAACAACAACTGTTCGCTGAATAGAAAACTCAATCCTCAGCTTCGAACTCCAGCCTTAAGATTGGAGCAAAGAAGGAGAATGCCCACGACGTGCCTCTAAGAGCTAAGGTCTGGAGCTGAAGGATGGTGACAGGCGCAAAAGAAAATCTGAAAATGTTCAGCGATTGGCGCAGTGGAACCCATTCCCCGTGAGAGCTCTAAAATCAAATGATTTGGAATCAGAGGCTCTGTAAATCTTCTGTCTTCTCTTAGCATAATTAGTCGCTACAATAAAGATAAAAAAGCTGGCAGGATTTGGGATGCTGAAGTGCAAGAAAACGACGTTGAAAGGGGGGAAGAAAACAGTTTAGGACTGCTAGTATCGGAGACAGGATTGCGGAATGAAGGAATCACTTCCACTGGATGGATTTCACGGTCACGGAAAGTTTCGCAAAGCCTCTACTTCTATTGCTTTCATCCATCCCGTGTTCAGTTTTCATTCCATATTGACATCAGTTCCACTCCAATACCTGTTGTTTATTGATGTTCAATTCTTCGGTGTTGGCAGGCGTAGTTGACATCACGCATGTGTGTGTGTGTGTGTGTGTGTGTGTGTGTGTGTGTGTGTGTGTGTGTGTGTGTGTGTGTGTGTGTGTGTGTTGTCTTTGTTTTGCTTTGTTCTTTGCGTTGGCATTGCCTCTTGCGGTATGCTGTGCATGTAAGCATCATGGTTCATTTCATGCATGTGTTGAATCAGTGCGCTTCCTTGAATACCACAAAAGCGACTCAGCAGCAGTGAATGGTATTACGTGGTGTGTAGGTGTAGCCTCACTGGAAGGTAGATTCCCGTGGACCTTTGGCACTGAGATCGCATCCGAACCAGTTTGGGTCCGGAGCAGCGGCGTGTGAGTAATGCCATTCAGACAGCGTGAGAAGTGGAGCAGCAAGGAAAAAAAGCGATCAAGGTGTTCGAAACACATTCTGCACCAGCCAGAAGTTAGACACGAAGGCGAAATATGGTGACGGGCGCCCAGAAACATGTTTAAGCATTCATTAATCCGATTGAGTTACTGAGAAGGGGCAGTGTGAAAGCCTCAATCAATGAAGCAGCTGGTAATTCAACAAGAGGCTTTGGAAATCTGTTGTATCTCATTGCACAGTCTGCTGCTCACTCAAGGTAACAAGGTCGAGTAGTGGGCGACAAAAAGTAAGGAAAAGGTACGATGTCCAACCATTCTGCTGATTCCCAAAGTCTGTGTGTGTGTGTGTGTGTGTGTGTGTGTGTGTGTGTGTTTGCGCGCGTATGTGTACGTGTGTGTGTGTGTTGCGTTCGTCTGTCTGTGTTTATATAATCTGTATGTGTATGTGTGTGTATGTGTGTGTGGAAACACATTTGTGTTGAATTGATTGAAAACTGTAGAGATCTGTTGGTCAGGTTCCATATATAGCCAACTGAATTGTTCTCCAGGCGTGCTTTCATGACAGCAAATTTCAAGGCAACTTACTTGATTCTATCATGTCTGTGATGGAGGAGGAATTTTTGTTTAATGTCCCGTCACACATATCGGTGATTGAAGACAATTTGTTAGAGCATTAATGCATACATTTGAGTATTACTGTTTAGAAGAGGAGGGGAGAGGGGGCTGAATGGTGAGTCGCGGGAAACCGGGAATATGGGTGGAGGTGAAATTTGAAACAAATATCTAAATACAATTACATGAATTACTTTATGGACTTTGTAAAACAGAGGTCGCTAATCCAACAAGCGAAATAACTGATAATGAATGCAAAACGTCAAAAACGTCAACGTTCTCAGTCACTTGTGATGACACACGGTCGGTGCTGGTAAGGCTTCTGACACAGTCAAAAGTACATGCTTAACAGTAGCGCTAGCACATGAAGCACATGTACCTGACCCCAGAGCAATACTTAGTCCGTAATGAATCAAGAATCAGGCAAAAGTTTGAAGATCAAACCCAGGAATAGTCTGCGAATCGGACCAAAATCTGAGAGTCACTGACGAGATTTAAGTGTTGTATGAAAGCACCTATAAAAAAAAAAAATCTTTCTAGAATATTACTTATTCCTTGTATGACATTGGGAAATATACTTTTATACTACCTGTATAATTCCTTGTTCCCCTTTTTGCTGCCATGTCTGCTTGGTCGTTATAAAGGAATCCAGTCTGGGATGGTATCCAATAGAAATAAACATTTGCACCTTTCATAAACAGAGAGTGTAACAAATGCCTTATTACAAACAATAAATTTTCTCTAATCATTTTAAAACAGGTGCAAACATTTTAAAACTGACATTTTGTTGTTGCTGTTTTGTTGTTTGGTTTTTTCTCCAGACTTTAATGCTAAGGTAAACCGATCTTCTGA
>NC_134877.1:48888123-48893123 GCF_041734735.1 Babylonia areolata
AACACTTTCTACTGACGAGATGAGGTGGTGCACTGGGCTCGATTGATTTCTAGGCCATGACTGCAAAGCTTAAGCGGGAACAGCCGTATTTCGTTTTTTTGGTGATTGTCTGTTAAACACTGCATGCAGCAGCCTTAGCTGCTTGTCCCGTCACTAGTATTAGTCAGTAGTCATAACAACATGAAAAGTAATCATCAAATAAACAGCAAAAAGAAACAGCAGCATGCTCTGAACGACGACTGGTAATGGTCCTGTGATATATGTCTCCTTGCGTGTTTCGGCAAGCGAACGGCGTAGTTAGGGACTACAAGCTGGCTGAATCAGTTTGTATCTCGTTTGTCTCTGTCTGTTTTAGTCTGTCTCCTCTCTCCCCTCTGTGTCTTTGTCTCCTCCTCGTCTCTTTGTCTTCTCTACGTCTGGTGGTGTATCCATGCAATTGTGAATGAAAGCAAGCATCGAAAAGTTTTGTAGAAATAAAGATATGCATATGTTTGTGAGGGATAATCATGTTAATATACACGTTTGTGTGATCTTCTTGTCTGCTTCAGAAATTCCATTCGTGCTGTCTCATGATTTTTTGTTCAGTTGTTTTGTTTGTCCTGAGGGCTGGGTAAAAACAAACAAAAAAACAAAATAAAGCAAAAAAACGACATGAATAAAAAGGATCAAAAGATATATTTTGCTTATCCACTTGCCTCATCATGAGAAAAAAATATGTTATCCAAATAGAAAACGAAATCAAAACTCATTAATTCTCTCTCTATTTCTCTGTCTCTCTGTCTCTGTCTCTGTCTGTCTGTCTGTCTGTCTGTCTGTCTGTCTGTCTGTCTCTCTCTCTCTCTCTCTCTCTCTCTCTCTCTCTCTGTGGATGTTTTGATTCAGTTTCATTTTCCATTTGCCCTGTGGGCTGGATGAAAACAAGCACATGTATGCTTATTCCACTTCCCTCAGTAAAAAAAAAAACTTCGTTCGTTCGTTCGTTCGTTCGTTCGTTCGTCCTCTCTCTCTCTCTCTCTCTCTCTCTCTCTCTCTCTCTCTCTCTCTCTCTCTCTCTCTCTCTCTCTCGCTCGCTCGCTGGTTCGCTCCTTTTGTTTCGTGTATTTTTCTTTTTTGTTTTCTTGTTCGTTTTCAAGGAAAAACAAAAATTCTAACAGCTTTCGTTATTCTTATTAGCCTAAGAATTCTTTTCAAACGTAAATATATCGATTGATGAATCAGTTAATTATCTCTGTGTCCCAGCTTTTCTCTGCAGACCAGCACCAATTTCTGACAACAGTACAACGCCACAGGCGACAAAAGAAAGAATGACACCACAGACGTTCTTCCATTGTAAAAAATAGGCAAAGGTAGCCCGTCATATATATATATATATATATATATATATATATATATATATATATATATATATATATATATATATATGTGTGTGTGTGTGTGTGTGTGTGTGTGTGTGTGTGTGTGTGTGGAGTGGTGGCCTAGAGGTAACGCGTCCGCCGAAGAAGCGAGAGAATTTGAGTGCGCTGGTTCGAATCACGGCTCAGCCGCCGACATTTTCTCCTCCTCCACTAGACCTTGAGTGGTGGTCTGGACGCTAGTCATTCGGATGAGACGATAAACCGAAGTCCCGTGTGCAGCATGCACTTAGCGCACGTAAAAGAACCAACGGCAACAAAAGGGTTGCTCCTGGCAAAATTTTGTAGAAAAATCCACTTCAATAGGAAAAAAACAAATAAAACTGCACGCAGGAAAAAATACAAAAAAAATGGGTGGCGCTGTAGTATAGCGATACGCTCTCCCTGGGGAGAGCAACCCGAATTTCACACAGAGAAATATGTTGTGATAAAAAGAAATACACACACACACACACACACACACACACACACACACACACACACACACACACACACACACACACACACACACACACACACACACACACACACACACACACACACACACACACACACACACACCTTAATCATCTAAAGATATTTACAGACGGCTCTGTTGTAAATGATAGAGCTGGTGCTGTTTTCGTTATTCCAGACCTTAACTTTCAAAACTCATTTCAACTGGGAGAGAATAAGTCCATCTTCACAGCTGAACTCATAGCAATTCTAATGGCGTTAAATTTCATTATATCCTTTCCGAAAACTATATTTCATATTCTATTTTGTGTTGATTCTAAATCAGTTCTTCACGCTATTGAACTTATAAAAGAAACGGTTAGGTATGAACTCATTCTTGAAATTAACCATTTGATTCACGAACTCTTACTAAGAGGCTTTCATATAACCTTTTGCTGGATTCCTTCTTCTTTACTATAATGAAAAAGTTGACATTTTGACTAAAAAAAAGAGCTAGAAGCTCCACGAAGGAGTTAGATTTCACTTTCACTACAGGAATGTTACACCATGGTAGAAAAAGTCCAATGGTCAAAATTTCAGTTTGAGGAAAAACACGCCGATAACTCGGAGTTACATAAGAACATACAGACAATGTATGGTTTCATGGGAAAACATTACCATAATGATTTTCATAGCAGGCAAATCATTTCTCTAATCTGCAGATGGAAAATGAATTGTTTTAGGACAAAATATGTCAGTAATGTTTCTTGCATCTGTGGTGCTCACATAACAGCCGATCATATACCAACTTGCGATATGTTAAAGTCTCAACTCCCTGAACTGAAACCATCTTCAGTTTTGACAATCTTCAGCAGTCCATTGCTAATGTATGGCTTTTTTCAACTCCTTGTTAAATAGTCCAGTTGGTTCGCAGTTATACTTGTTAGTTTTCATTAGAAATACGTTATATTGTTATGACTTTTTTTGGTTTTGGGTTTGGTTTTTTGTTTTTGTTTTTTTGTTTATTATTTTTGTTGTTGTTGTTGTTGTTTTTAACATAACTTAAATCAATCATTTTCTATATGTAACACACACACACACACACACACACACACACACACACACACACACACACACACACATTCACTTACTCGCATGCGTACACAGTAATTCCCCCTCCCCCTTCCCCCTCCTCCCACCCGATTTTTTTCCTACCCTCGTCTAATATCACTTACAGTGAAAAGACGTTAAACTAAAGAACGAACGAACGAACACACTCACACACACACACACACACACACACACACACACACACACACACACACACACACACACACACACACACACACACACACACACACACACACACACACACACACACACACATGTATGTATATATATATATATATATATATATATATATATATATATATATATATATATGTATCTTTTTTAATCTTTCTTTTCTTAATAGGGGAAGATTAACACTCGGCTGCACACGTCGCTTGGTTTAACCCCAGTCTGTCAAGTGATCACTGCACCGTGTAAAAGCCTTAATTATGAGAGAAGCAGCAGCTCAGCCAATGAGGAATGGACGCTGATGAATTCGCAGGAATGTTAGGGAGGGAACGGACGTGCTTTGATTTAGCAGCGCTGAGAGTGGTGAAGGAACACACAGTGAAAGCCGCATCAAAGATACAGTTGGTGATTATGTGTGTCCGATTTTTTTTTTTTTTCTGATCCACTGTGTGCCTCGCTGAACAGCCAACTGCTTACCGTACATGTTCTCAGAATGGAGGACTGGGCATAGAACAGTGAGGGGAAAGACAGACATTATTGAGTGCGTGCGTGCGTGCGTGTGTGTGTATGTGTGTGTGTGTGTGTGTGTGTGTGTGTGTGTGTGTGTGTGTGCCTGTGTGTGTCTGTGTGTTTGTGTGTGTGGCTAGTTGAGGTGGGTGTCACTCACGAGAGCTAAGGGAAGGATACTGATGGAAACTCGTGTGCGAAACGGAACTTTCCAAGATCTGCAGACAGGTGAACTGCAGCACTGGTAAAAAAAAAAATAAAAAGGCAATCACAATGAGAGCTTCCACACAGCAGCTGGTGATTGAATTAGATGCTCACTTTGGTGGCAAGACTGAAAAAAACAACCTCACATAGAAGTGGAAATGCGAGTGAGAACACGACACGACACGACCCCGCAGTGTTTTGAGAATGGATTGGGAGGGAGGGGGGGTGGTAGGGGGGGGGGGGTAGAGTAGGGAACACATTCTGCTGATTAATGTATATCTGATGGTCGTTAGAGGCTGTTGGGGGAGACTAAAGTCACACGCACGCACACAGACAGACACACACAGAGAGACAGACACACAGACACAGACACACATACACAGACACACACACACACACACACACACATAGACACACACACACACACACACACACACACACACACACACACACACACACACACACACACACACACACAAATGCAGAAGATACGGTTTGGAAATATACCACACTATATCAAAATTTAATGTGTGAATTTTTTTAGCCTTCTGGAGTTATTTATCTTCCTTTTTTTTATAATGTCATCAGTGACGTCACTATTTACATATGTTATACTAAAACGGCACTCAAAGTGTAAACGTTATCACCATGACAATCATCATCCAAGACATTGCAATTATCATCAATATCGTGAAAAATACTGGTAAAGGTAGCAACAATAGCGAAACATCATCATCATCATCATCATCATCATCATCATCATCATCATCATCATCATCATCATCATCGTTGTTGTTGATGGATACTTATCGCACACCATAAGTATCTATCATTATCATCGCCATGACGATCATCATCGAGCACAATCGAAGCTTCAGCAAGACAAGATATGCATAATGTACACTTCAACAAGACAATACAAATCAGAATAGAGCATACTCGTCCACGTCGTCGTCAACACCAACATCTTCATAATTATCATCAGCCGTACCTTCATTAACGACAGCAACAGCAATCAATCGGCTTGACAACATCATCAATAAAATTAATGATCATCACCACCACCACCACCATCAACATCAGCAACATCAGCAGATATGACCAGCAAAGATAGTAACAGGTACATCACCAAAACTGAAAATA
>NC_134877.1:48898123-48908123 GCF_041734735.1 Babylonia areolata
TTGCTCTGTGAAGCTGGTGAGGATTTACAGCGTCTCTAATTCAATGATCAGCTGCTTCTTCAGGCCGTTCACTCTGATAGCTTTCCTGGCTCAGCGCACAAGGAGGTCGATGGCGATGCTCTAGTTTTCCATCTTGCGGCTGGCAGCGGCCTTGAGCAGCAAAGCCCACCCACCCCCACCTCGCAGCCCCCTCCCCCTCTGGCGGCGGGTATCTGTTCTTGGTTCTTGCCCTTCTCCCCTGGTGCTCTCACGATACAGCAGCTGTGCAGTGCTGTGCAGTGCTGTGCTGTGCTGTGCTGTGCTGTTCCAAGTTTGCTTCCCTCGTCTGAGCTGAAAGGGTGGAGGCAGTAACTATCAATCAATCAATCAATCTATCTATCACTTTATTGTCTGATACAGAGTTCAGGAATCCGCCTTCAGGCCGTCGTAAAGAAATTAAACCCTTATTTTGACTTTGAAAAATAAAGACATCCATTCCATCATTTTTAATTGAAACACACGAACATGGCGGGAAATGGTTGGGGGTAAGGGACGGAAGGGCGTCTCACCATCAACATGTCAGTAGACTTATGGTGTGATGTATGCCCCCTACCACCACCCCTGCCCTCGACTCCTAATCCACCCCACCCCACCCCGCTTCCCTAACAAGCCAATGTTGTTAAAGACAAACTAACTAAAGACCCTTTGTCCCGTTTCCTGTAGCTTACAACCCGCTCCGATCTTACCGCTGTGACAGCGAATGTCTGTTGAGAGACTGAAACTTCTTCTTCTTCGTTTGTGGACTGCAACTCCAATGTTTACTCGTATGCACATGAGCGGGCCTTTACGAGTATGACCGTTTATACCCCGCCATGTAGGCAGCCATACTCCGTTTTCGGGGGTGTGCAAGCTGAGTATGTTATTGTTTCCATAACCCACCCACCGAACGCTGACATGGATTACAGGATCTTTAACGTGCGTATTTGATCTTCTGCTTGCGTATGCACACGAAGGGGGTTAAGGTACAAGCAGGTCTGCACATATGTTGACCTAGGAGATCGGAAAAATTTCCACCCTTTACCCACCAGGTGCCGCCACCGAGATTCGAACCCGGGACACTCAGATTGAAAGTCCAACGCTTTAACCACTCTGCTATTGCGCCCCGTCGAACTGAGACACTTTTCTACCGAGAATGGGTGCTGATGGTAACTAGGTGTGAAAAGGAACATTGTAATGTCTGGATCATCCCATCCATTGTACTGGAGAGGCTTTCGCTATAAATGTTGAAAGGAACAGGAAGGTCATTGATCTTGATACTCACTCTGACAGGGGACTAAAAAAAAAAACAGTCGAAAAGGAAATGCATACAACATTACATTACTCCAAAGCTTTTTCGGTTGTGGTATATATTCTGCTGTGTTAGTTTTATGGTCAGTAAAAATGTGAGAAACATTAACGATACCGATAGTGTTCATACAGGACATTCATTTTCTTTTGAGGGGAGATGATTGCTTTCTTTTATCTTTCTTGCAGCATTGCACATTAATTATGTACAATATCTGCGGGGAAACGAGGAGAAGAATGCTATGAAGGAGAAAATAGTAATCAATGAAGTCTAAATGTCTTAAAAAAAATTAAAAAAAAAAAAAATTAACAATTTGATTTTTTTTCTTCGTTATTTTCCTTGTTTCCATGCTCAATGATATGGCAATTAAAATACACTAACATTCCCAGTAGTAAATCAACAAACCTATCAATCCAAAAACTCCAACAAAGTCTACAGTAAGACCACCATCAACAGCAGCAGCGGCAACAACAACAACAGAGCTGCCATCGGTATTTCCAACAATAAGAAAAACACGAGAATAAACAACAACAACAACAACAACACAACAAAAACCAAAACCAGCAACAGCAGCAACATACAGAGCAAGAAGAAGAACAACAACAATAACAGCAAAAACCCAACATGAAGTACAGAGCAAGAACAACAACAACAACAACAATAGCAGCAAAAACCCAACATGAAGTACAGAGCAAGAACAACAACAACAACAACAATAGCAGCAAAAACCCAACATGAAGTACAGAGCAAGAACAACAACAACTATAACAGCAAAAACCCAACATGAAGTACAGAGCAAGAACAACAACAACAATAATAACAGCAAAAACCCAACATGAAGTACAGAGCAAGAAGAAGAAGAACAACAACAACAACAACAGCAAAAACCCAACATGAAGTACAGAGCAAGAACAACAACAACAACAATAGCAGCAAAAACCCAACATGAAGTACAGAGCAAGAACAACAACAACTATAACAGCAAAAACCCAACATGAAGTACAGAGCAAGAACAACAACAACAATAACAGCAAAAACCCAACATGAAGTACAGAGCAAGAACAACATCAACTAGAACAACAACAACAACAATAACAGCAATCAACCAACATGAAGTACAGAGCAAGAGCAACAATATCAACTAGAACAACAACAACAACAACAATAACCACAAAAACCCAACATGAAGTACAGAGCAATAACAACAACATCAACTAGAACAACAACAACAACAACAACAACAACAACACTAGCAGAAACCCAACATGAAGTACAATAAGTAAAGCTGCACAGCACAAACCAACGCTAGGAAGTTTGCAGAATGCACCGCTCATTAATCACACAGACAGCGCTGTGTTACTGACGGCATACAAAACTTGATTCATCGACTATGTTGGACGGTGCCAGAGAAAACTTTACCTTTCTCCCCCCTCTGCTGACAGGACGAGCGATGGTAATGGCCCCTCGTGGTGTATGTCTTCCCTGTCTGTTCCACAAGGGAAAGTAGGTGCTTACAGATTGATACCCTGACCATCGTCTGTCTCTCTGTCTCTGTCTGTCTTTCTTTCTTTCTCTCTATCTATTTATCTTCTTCCACCTCCCCTCTCTCGTTCTCTGCCTCTGTTTGGCTGACTGACTGACTGGCTGGCTGACTTTCCGTCTCTCTCTCAGTCAGTTTGTCTGTCTGTCTGTCTTTCTGACACCGCCTCTTTCCCTCTCTACCCCTCCCCCCCCCCCCCCCCCCCCCCCCCCCCCCCCCCCCCCCCCCCCCCCCCCCCCCCCCCCCCCACCGCCATCCTTTTCTTTCTGTTCTTTGTACTTCTCCCCTCCGCCCCTCCTCCTGTTTTTATGCATGTAACTTCTCGTTGTCCATATCTTTATTTTTCCCCTTCACCCTACTTCTCCATCTAGTTCATCTTTGTGCGCATTTGTTTTTATGCAAATATTTTTTTTTCGGACTACTTACTTTATTCCTTAACGTTGTATTTGAATAAGGCAATGAAAAAATAGTTTCAGTTTAGACAGTAGATGTTGCGATTAGCATCATCGTCATCCTCATCATCATCATCATCATCATCATCATCATCGTCATCGTCGTCGTTGTCGTCATCTTCATTATCAACAATTCTTCTTCTTCTTCGTCGTCATCCCCGTCGTCATCTTCGTCAATGACATTTCTTCTTCTTCTTCTTCTTCTTCTTCTTCTTCTTCTTCTTCTTCTTCTTCTTCTTCTTCTTCTTCTTCTTCTTCTTCTTCTTCTTCTTCGTCGTCGTCGTCGTCGTCGTCGTCGTCGTCGTCTTCTTCACAAACTTACTTTGACACAATTCTGATTTCCCTACCAAGGACGGTTTTACAACAGATTAACGGATCTTTGATTCACTGACTGTATCACCATTACTAGGTCCACTTTGGGTTGTTGTTTTTTCCCAGATCATCGGCCAGAAGATGGTAAAGGTCCTGTGATGTATGATATCCCAGCAGGAAATCTTCATTGCTCCAAGTTAGCTGTCATATCACGACGAAGATATAGTGACTACAGCCAGTCACCCGATTTGGTGGGTCACTCCAGTGTGGTCAAACACAACTCACATTCACAAAAAGCACAAGAATCGATCGTTATCAAATTGTGATTCTCCCACTGTTTTCCATAGGCCCCTACCACTATCCTTCTACCATATTCATAAACCACCCGGGGACTGTTATTACAATAAGAAATGGGGGAGAAAGTAGTGCACACAGTCTCTTGCTGTAAGTCTAACCGATTCATAAGTCTACCCCCAGACAGCTGAAACCAAAAGAGTGAAAGTGAAAAGACGCTGCGAAAATGCGAAAAGAAAGAAAAGAAAGGGAAACAAAATAAAACAAAACACACACCAAAAAAACACAGGGCTTGGAGCAAAATTGACAATTTTGGCAACCACAAATTTGCTCGGAACAACTTCCACTCTACTGAGTGATTCAGCTCTTTGAGGATTGCATCTTGTTGCCCATCTATCCTTCAGTCTCACGGTGGGAGATGCTCATGGTCCACAGACTCACAGAGGTGACGATGATGGAAACAATGGTAGGAATGAAAAAAAAACAAACAAACAAGCAAACAAACAAAAAAACACGGGTCGAAAAGGCTTGGAAGAATGAGGTGATTCAGAACAAGGCAGCAGACGAGTCCTACTTTTCTCTGTACTATGTCCACCATGTAGTGATAGAGAAAGCACTCTCAGACGAACATGACTCCTGCACGAAACTGTGCATACTCTCTCTCTCTCTCTCTCTCTCTCTCTCTCTCTCTCTCTCTCTCTCTCTCTCTCTCTCTCTCTCTCTCTAGTTTTCTGTCTGACTATTTGTCTGTACTACGACTGGGGGTCCATTACGGTTTAGGGCTACATTCCGTTTTCTTCACTTTTGTTTCAATGAAATTCAAACCATAAGCAGAACGATCGTGTTGAATAAATGTATTCTAATAAAAGACAGTACAGTCGTTAGGATGACATCGCTGCAACAACAGCCTGTTTTGGGGTGGAAAACCTAATGCCTACGGTATAGCCGGTGAATGTAAAACAATAGCATGGTGGGATACACACGGCCTCGTCAGCGATTATGTTATTGAATAGGCATCCAATGAATCACAATCATGGACATAATATTCGCTTCTTTTCATGTAATATTCTCGACACAGACTAGGCCCGAGAGATAAAGCAGCTGTACTGTTGATCAGGATATTTGGGCAATGCTCCGAAAGACGCATTCGGCAAAAGGATGACCCTCGACTATATGGCCCCATTCTTCCCATTTACACCCACAAAACACCCAGTTCAGGGCAGGGGCGTGCTTCTTTCAGGTCGTCGTCTCGGGGTACTAACAACTTCCCCATTGCTTGTCGTAAAATGAACATTGCTAAGATGGGGAAAAAGATGAGACCAGGTCAAGCTTATGTCTCCCTTTCGTCGGGAATTGTTGTTTAACGTCACTGATAAAGTAAAAAAAAAAATACAAGCACACAATCCGACACCAAAATATCAGTAAGTTTGCAAAGGGCAGACATATCCATCACAGTGCATGATTTGCTGATGACAGACAAAAGTTAAAGGTCTGGCTGTATCGACGTTGCTGGGCCAACTTCACTGCCGTTTTCCGCTCAGCTGACAAGAGGAGCGAAGGCACCAATAGCCGCCTGTAAAAGACACAAGTATGTTATGTACATACAAACCTATGCACTTTCTTCCGGTCTCTGTGTGTGTGTGTGTGTGTGTGTGTGTGTGTGTGTGTGTGTGTGTGTGTGTGTGTGTGTGTGTGTGTGTGTGTGTGTGTGTGTGTGACAGTGTTTCTGTCTCTCTTATCTTGAATTTATTGTCTACTTGTTTACAGAAAAAAGGAAAAAAAAGATGGGATAGAAATTAAACAAGGAGAGAAAGCAGCAACGACTGTGAAGACTAACTCTTTGTGAAACAAAACCTGGCATGACAAAGAACGCAGTGTTCCTGTCATTGACCCGTACGGCGTTTTGGGATAACCCTGACACCTCTCTATCCGATTCATGTTCGTTCTGTTTGTTTGTTTTTTGTTTGTTGGTTTGTTTTTGTGTTTTTTTTAGTGCTTGACCAGATCAGTTGTGTTTCTTTTGTGAATCAGTATTTGCAACTGATGAGAGTGAAGAGAGAGAGATACAGACAGACAGACAGACAGACAACCAGACAGACAGACAGACACAGACAGAGAGAGATAGAGATAGAGAAGAGAGAGAAAGAAGGAGAGAAGTAAAGACACATAGAGACACATGAGGAAAACCATAGTGAAACACACACACACACACACACACACACACACACACACACACACACACACACACACACACACACACACACACACACACACACACACACACACACACACACACACACACACACACACACACACACACACACACACACACACACACACACACTCACTCACTCACTCACTCAATGGAGAAAAAAAAATCTGAAAAAGAATATGAAGAAGACAGATCTATAACTGGAAAGCTGAAGGTACTACTGGTGGTAATCTTTTGCTCCATCAAGCTGCCCCACTCCTTATCCCTCGCCACCCCACCCCCCACCCCCACCCCCCCCCCCCCCCCCCCCACTCTGGCACACCATCTCAAATGTACCATCTTAGCGCCACGGCCCCAAAAATGGAAACAGCAGCTAACATCCCATATATAACCCCTGCTCCACCTCCTGTGATCAGGAACACCAAAAATGAAAGAAACTGATGAACACAAATGAAAGAAAGGAGAGGGAGATAGAGCGAACAAAAAAAAAAAAGACAAGAGAGAGATAGGGAGAGAGAGTGAGAGAGAAAGAGAGAGGGGGGGGGGGGGTCAGCTGCAGCACAAAAAAAGTGATTACTGTGAGTGTCATCGATACATCAGCTGATCATTGAATCACAAGCTCTGTAAACCTCTGTCAGTCTCACAGCGTAATTTGCTGCTGCTGTTGCTGCTGCTGCTGCTGCTGCTGCTGATGTCAGCAAAAGATCTCGGACACGACCGTTAGTTAGCAGGGAGGGGTGATGGAGGACAGTGCTCAGAAGCTGAGTCGAGTCCGTGCTGGTGTTGCAACAACAGCGCATCGGCAGACTTTAGGCTTGTTCTTCTTTTTCTCCACTGTTTTTTGGTGTGTGTGTGTGTGTTGTTGTTGTTTTTTTTCTTTCTTGTTCTTCTATTGCTGTTTAGTTTCGTCTTTGTTGTTGTTGTCTTGCTTTTTTTTTCTACTCGTCACGCGATGGTATAAATATCTATTTCTGGACCAGTCAACAGAAGAGTAAAGAGGACAACAGGACCAAATTAATATTCCCTGTTCCATTATTCTCCACGTTTGCTTGTTTTTTTTTTAAACAGGTGGTACGAATTTGTATTTAAGTGTGTCTGTATGCGCATGTGCGCTTGCGTGTGGGTACTCGCGCTTCCAAACAGAAGCAGATGTTGTCATCATCACCATCCCCGTCATTATCATCATCGACATCATCATCATCGTCGTCGTCATCGTCACCACCATCATCATATTATCAGTATCACCGTTACCATCATCAACATTCTCGTCGTCATCGTCATCGTCATCATCATCATCATCATCATCTTCTTCTTCTTCTTCTTCGTTTCCCTCGTCGTCTTCTTCTCCTTTTTTTCCCTCCACATCATCCCCCACCTTTTCCTCCTCCTTTACTTTCTTTTTCTATAACTTCTTCATCATCCGTGTTCTTCAACTCCCACGTTCTCTTGTATGTATACGAGTGGGTTATTACGTGTATGACCGTTTTTACCATCGCCATGCAGGCAGCCATACTCCTTTTTTGGGTGTGTGCATGCTGGGTGTGCTCTTGTTTCCATAACCCGCCGAACGCTGACATGGAATACACCATCTTTAACGAGCGTATTTGGTATTCTGCCTGCGTGTACACACGAAAGGGGGTTCAGGCACAGGCAGGTCTGCACATATGTTGACCTGGAAGATCGGAAAAAAATCTCCACCCTTTTCCCACCAGGCGCCGTCACCGAGATTCGAACCCGGGACCCTCAGATTGAAAGTCCAACGCTTTACCCACTCGGCTGTTGCGCCTGTCAGAGAAAGAGATAAAGAACTCGAATAATATATATATATATATATATATATATATATATATATATATATATTTTTTTTTTTTTTTTTTTTTTTTTTTTTAGAAAAAAGAACGCGTGTTCGTGCAGCCATCAGTTCTGGAGACGGAGCTCCCGTCTCTTGCACTGTACATGACAATCAGAAAATCTTCCTCATACTTCTCTTTTGTTACTGAGAAAATTAATAAACGATTTTGCACATTTAAGTTACATAACTACATTCATACACGCCAACAAACACGCCATTTAGTGGACCCAAATGCAACATGATATGTGTGGTGACTGTGCATGGTCTGTGATGTGTGTGTGTGTGTGTGTGTGTGTGTGTGTGTGTGTGTGTGTGTGTGTGTGTGTGTGTGTGTGTGTGTGTGTGTGTGTGTGTGTGTGTGTGTGTGTGTGTGTGTGTGCACGCGTACATAAAGTTGTGCTTGAGTGTTTGGTTGGCTAACCGACCTGTGCATGAATTTTGTTGTTGTTGTTATTTTTCACTTCATTGTTTGAATGCAGCATTTTAAACATAAGTTCTACAATGGTGCAGTGCAAATTGAGCATGCATGTTTTACATGGAAATGCGCTTTATGAATTATCATTAGTGTCAACAGTGTTCCCTGTACTGTGGCGATTTCAAAATGTCCCCTTGTTTCCTCCCTGCGTGTCATTTAACTCACTCGAGACGGCGACTCTTCTTCTGTTCCTGCCCCCACATAGACCCCATCTGATGAGAAAGTGGGTGTCTGAATAGCCCAGCCCATAGCTTTCCTTGATAGAAATGCGGTATTCTTTGTCTTTGTCTACCTCTTTATGGGAGAAACTTCTGTTTGTAAGGTGTTGATGATCCCAGCAGCAGCGAAACAGTCATCGTGTCCTGTTTCGTACGGAGAGAGTTAACTCTCGCTGTGGGGGGATGTCCATGGGCTAAGGTTTCGTTCGAACCACCGAAGACCGAACGATGGCAGTCAAATGAATGACAGAAAGAGCGAGAGAAAGAGGAAGGAGTGGCCGGGGGGAGTGTGGGGGAGGGGGTTGGTTGGGGGACGTGAGGGGGGGGGTGTGTGATCAAGACAGCACTGGGAAGGGAAAGCGATCGAAAGGGTATGGGGAAATGAGGTAATTTGGAACAGGAAGCCAGAAGTGTATCACTCCTATGTGACCCATCGTCACCAGTTTGTGAAACATAGACGGCTGGATGGTGTTAAGTGGACGCACATTTCCGTCCATTTCCCTTACTTTAGCTGTTAAAGGCAAAAAGGACAAGGGGGTGGGGGGAGAGGCAGAGACACAGAGAGACACAGAGAGAGATAGAGGCACAGAGAGACAAAGAGGGAGAGAGAAAGAGGCACAGAGAAAGAGAAAGAAAGAGAGAGAGGAGGGAGAGAGTGTGTACACAAGTTCGGAAAAGAATACTAAAACAAAAGCTCTGTCGATGTCAGGAATCCTTTGTGCCATACAAACAGTCGCAAATCATCCACTTTCTGAAGCGCACCCCCCCCCCTCCCGACCCCCCTCACCTTCCCCCTCTCTCTCTCCACTTCCCCGAAAAAAAAGGGCTTTACATTTCTGGTATTATCTTGTGTGTTGGAATGTGGCATTATTGAGAAATGGTAGGATGCTAGCGTAAAAGAGTCAATCAAGAGTCCAAAGTCCTGAAGCGCATGTTGACATTACATTGGAGACTGAAATCGTTTCATTGGGCATGAAAACTGTTGGTGCCGAAATGTCAGAAATGAAGAGACATCAACTTCAAAGAAGATGGGTTTTTGAGTTTGTATGTATGATAGTCAGCCGAGATGGATTTGGATTTTGCGTGTATGATAGCTGTGTCCGACTATGTCCATCAGAACAGCAGAGGAGGCAACTGCTGTCCCGACTATCTGGGCTAGAATTTGATTATAGTAGACAGATTCTTGCCCGAGTTACGTCCTCACTCTTTCTGCCATGGATGATTCCCAAAGGCCATCTAGCCCCCATAATCAGAAGGCTTTTGGAAATGGTAATCAGCCTCCACTGTCCCTGAAGGAAGAACTGAAAAAAAAGTTAGCATC
>NC_134877.1:48923123-48925623 GCF_041734735.1 Babylonia areolata
GGTGGGAGATGGATGCATAAAGATGTCCTTAGTTGGGAGACGTTTTAATGAGGGTCTTTGGGATCCTTTTTATCATTTTTTTTTTCTCTCTCCTTATTTCTTGAGTTTGAAAACTTCTTTGATGTTGGATTTGTACATGGTAGGGCGATCAGATATGCTGCTGATTGGGATGTAACTGACATTTCAGCGGGGAAAAAAACAACGTTTAACAAAGTCGGATGATCGCGTGTCACAGCCAGAGATAAGTTGTCATTTCCTTCTGCTTTTGTTTAAAAAATGTGATTTTAATATATGAATATGTAAACACGAAAAACATTTGCTTTGAAATATCGGACTTTTGTTGTTGATATTTTCTGTGCATGTGGTTTCCCTTGAGAGTCCATTATCAAATTCGACAGTTACACACATAGATTTGGTGTAGTAGACACTGATGACATCGGTGATGGTATTACAGCCGTTGTTGTTGATGCCGATGCCTGTAACCCTCTTCTGCTGCTTTTGCTCCTATTATTATCAGAGAAATGACAGAAGAGTGGCCCTGCCTGCCCTTGTTGATGGTCAAATGCACACATATTATAACCACTCCCCTTTCATCTCTACCACGAAATGTCGCCTCACAGACAGCCCTCAAAGCACCCCCAGTGTGATTTGGCCGTGAACATGCCCGTGATTCATCCGTCTGTGTCTATAAAGTGCCAAGCGTCTTGCAAAGCGTCTCCTCCCCAGCTGTGTTATTGGAGTCCTGGATAGAAACTTATGCAATAAGTCCCCTGGGTTGGAAGGCGTTTTGGGGAGTCTGTGGAGTTCTTTTCATCCCCAATATGTTTTTTCGTTATTGTCGTTTGGTTTGTTTGTTTGATTTCCTTTTGAAAAATATTTCAATATTGGTGATTCCGATGCTACTGACAACACTTCTTCGGGAACACAGATGCGTAAAGAATAATAGTTAAGTGTGTAAAACGTTTAACGAATGTGGAAGATTTTTTGTCAGGGAAATGGTGACGGCTTCTTCTGCATAAAACAAAAACAACCATTGCTTAAAGAGATATGGATATGTAACATGAAAGACGCTGTATAAATAGCATTTTGTTGCTCTTGTTGTTGTTTTTCTTCTTCTTCTTCTCTTTTTTTTCTCTTAAGAATCCTGTGACAAGATCAGCAATTACGTAGCTTGAGCTGGCATGACACTGAGTAAGATGATGACAACGGCATTACCACTGCTGCTGCTACTACCCATGCTGCTGTGTTGTCGATGTAGTTGTTGTTGTTTGTGCTGATGCTTCCACAACTTCCCTTTATTCTGCTGTGCCCCTCTTTAAGTATCCCAGGAGTCGCAGGAAAGTAGTGGCTTTATCTGCCCCGTTGATGGCTAAACGCTCACATATTATCCCCTCTCTCTTCCACGGAATGTGGTCTCACAGACAGCCATCAAAGCGAATGCAGATTGTTTGTGGCTGTGAACTTGCCCGTCATTTGCCGGGCTCTATACATAAAGTGCCGAGAGTCTTGTAGAGAACCTCATCCCAGGCTGTTTTATTAGAGTCCTGGTTCGAAACGGATGCATTAAGACTCCTTGATTGGAATGCATTTCGATGAAGTCTTTTCTGATCTTTTTTTTTATTTTTCCTCTCTCTCTCTCTCTCTCTCTCTCTCTCTCTCTCTCTCTCTCTCTCTCTCTCTCTCTCTCTCTCTCTCTCTCTCTCTCTCTCTCTCTCTCTCTCTCTCTCTCTGTCTTGGAGTTTAATTATTTATTTGGATTTTGTCAGTTGATATTGGATTTCGACTTGTCAGAGAAATCAGACGTGTTGCTGATTGCACTGATATTGCCTTTTTATGGGGAAACATGGATGGGTATGAGAAATATCAACCCGAGGAGGAGAAACACAATGACGAAAGATGCTATATTTGAAAAAAAAAAAAAGAAAAAGAAAAGAAAAAGAGTGATTCATATGTGATATTTATGGGAATCGGTAATGTAGAGATATGGAAATCCAACACGAAACAATGTCTTCGTTTTTGTTTGTTTGATCGTTTGTATTTGCAGGCTGGTCCAGCTTAAGAACTGGCAGCGGTTAACTTACAAAGTCATGATGGAACACGTACTGACATTAATAATCTTCAGAGAATGGACCAAACACACTCCGTAAGAAAGGAAAGAAGGTAGAAAGAAAGATAGACAGAGAGAGGAAGAGAGGGAGAGGTGATTCATTAACACTTCAGCGGCGGGCACCCCCTCACCCCCCCTCCCTCCACCCCCGTCCCCCCCAAACCCCCACTCCTGAAAACATCACCCGCAAATAATGAAAATTCGGTACACTGTAAAGCTCCCATGTACTAAAGATTTTCAACAAAGAATATAAATAATTGCTTAATGCGCTCTGATTTACCTTAAACCAGGAAAATCGGAGACAGACAGAAAGACAGATATAGATTAACAGTCTTCACACGGCGTTCTAATTTACAGCAGACTGCTTAGAATCCCAATTGCAGACATGAGAGA
>NC_134877.1:48935623-48945623 GCF_041734735.1 Babylonia areolata
ACACACACACACACACACACACACACACACACACACACACACACACACACACACACACACACACACACACACACACACACACACACACACACACACACACACACACACACACACACACACACACACACATATACATATGTATGTATGTATGTATGTATGTATATATATATATATATGTGTGTGTGTGTGTGTGTGTGTGTGTGTGTGTGTGTGTGTGTGTGTGTGTGTGTGTTTCTATCACGCTCTCTTTCTCTCAAACGTCTCCTTTTCTTTTTATTCACCTTGACCATTTTCCAGTATGTGAGAACGATGTGCTGCATCTTTTTCTTTTTGGCGCTCCTGTTGACAATTAAAATCTCCACCCAGAAACACTCCACCCCCACCCCCACCCCCCCACTCCCCTACTTGAATCGCTCTTAAGTGCTTCGGAGGATGGCTATTTCCCCACTCACAGTTCCTCATTCATTTCTAAATCACAGTAACCCCTAGTGAGCCTCACTCAAGTGGGCCTTTGAGACAGTTGAGGATCTACTGAGCGTCGATTTTCAAATGGTCAGAGGCTTCTTCATGACTGTTTTTGGTGTTCGAGTTTCTCAGAGGCCTTGTCGGAGACGACACTCTGGTGATCCTCTTGCGTCTATGTTGAATTGGAGTGCAGAAAAAGAAAAAAACAACAACAACAACACCCTAAACCCAAAACAAAACCAAAAAAAAAGTGGAAAAATACAGAGATTTCTCACTTTGTTTCGGTCTATCACACACATATACACACACACGCATACAACACACACACACACACACACACACACACACACACACACACACACACACACACACACACACACACACACACACACAAGCATAATTATTCACTGTGGCAGTTTAAAAGAGAAAAGGACAACAGTGAGAATTCAGTCTCTTTCTTCCATCCATTCGCCGTAGTGTTATCAATTGACTGAAAAATTGATTGTGTCTAAAACAAAGAGCACTGGGTGGATACACACACACACACACACACACACACACACACACACACACACACACACACACACACACACACACACACACACACACACACACACACACACACACATAGACGAAATCAATTCATGTGCATAGCCAAGCATACATGCAAACATAAACACACTGACACAATAACACGTTACACAAACACATTCAAACTAACTTGCTTTCTTTATTGCTACTGGTTCTGGCATTGTTGATTGTCAGGAACTGCGAACATCAGTTGTGTGGAGGTATTAGAAGAAGCCAGAACAAAAACATATGGAGAGCTCCTCAATTTCTTGATTACAGTAGAGCGATCAAGAATGTGACCTCCAGCTCTATACCAGTTCCTTACAATCAACAATGCAATAACCAGTAGCAATAAAGAAAAGGAAGCAAAGCCATTGGAACTGATGACAGCAAGTTAGTTTGAATGTGTTTGGGTAACGTGTGTAATTGTGCCAGTGTGTTTTCGTGTGTGTGTGTGTGTGTGTGTGTGTGTGTGTGTGTGTGTGTGTGTGTGTGTGCCTCTGTGTGTGTGCCTCTGTGTGTGTGTGTCTGCCAATGTGTGTGTGAGTGTGTGTTTGTCTCTGTATACATGTGCTCGTGTGCCTGCTGTGCACGCGCACGATCGTTGTCAAAACAATGTGAAAACAAACATAGAATTACGTAGAAATGAGAGACGGTGACTATAAGACAAACAGAGAGAATTCACAGAAAGACATACAAGCGTGCTGTGTTTATTATCAGAGATATATACAGACAAATAAATATGTGTCATGCATCTGTTTTACTCCTAAACCTTAAAGACACAAGGGGGAAAAGAGAGAGAGAGAGAGAGAGAGAGAGAGAGAGAGAGAGAGAGAGAGAGAGAGAGAGAGAGAGAGAGAGAGAGAACAGAAAGAAATCGTCATCGACAACATTTCAGTAACTCTTCCAGTTAAACGGCCGAAAAGAAACAGGTGAAGTTCGGATCAGAGGCTAGGTAAATACATACCTCATGTCGCACAGTGCAATTCGGTGTCACTTTGATGGGGACAGAACTGGGAGATCGGCAAGGACGGAACAGCTGTGATGTCTTGTTGTTACGACTTTGTAACGATACCGACTGGATTTATTTTCACTTGCCCCCTCTACTTTGTTGTATTCCATTCAAGATCTCTGTGTGTGTGTGTGTGTGTGTGTGACATTTATTCGTTAATCAGTTCCCTGTTAATTAATTAATCATCATGAATCTGAAATAATCCAGTGCGATCATACCCTCGCTACATTCGAGAGCATCCTTTCTACAGGGGTGAAAAGTGCGGGGGGGCGGGGGGGGGGGCGGGGGGGGAGGGTTGGGGGGGGGGGGAGGGATAGGTGCGAGGAGTGGGGGCGGCAGAAGAGGGGGCGGGGAGGGTTGGGGGGGAGGGGAGATAGGTGCGAGGAGTGCGGACGGCAGAAGAGGGGGCGGGGAGGGTTTGGGGGAGGGGAGATAGGTGCGAGGAGTGCGGACGGCAGAAGAGGGGGCGGGGAGGGTTTGGGGGGGGTGAGGGGAGATAGGTGCGAGGGGATGGGGGCGGCAGAGAGGGGGCGGGGAGGGTTGGGGGGAGGGGAGATAGGTGCGAGGAGTGCGGACGGCAGAAGAGGGGGCGGGGGAGGGTTTGGGGGGGGTGAGGGGAGATAGGTGCGAGGGATGGGGGCGGCAGAAGAGGGGGCGGGGAGGGTGGGGGGGGAGGGGAGATAGGTGCGAGGGATGGGGGCGGCAGAAGAGGGGACGGGGAGGGTTGGGGGGGGGGGAGGGGAGATAGGTGCGAGGGATGGGGGCGGCAGGAAGAGGGGACGGGGAGGGTTGGGGGGGGGGGAGGGAGTAGGTGCGGGGGATGGGGGGGGCGAGAGGGGGCGGGGGGGGGTTGGGGGGGGGGAGGGGAGATATTGGAGGGATGGGGGCGGCAGAAAGGGGGCGGGGGGGTTGGGGGGGGGGGGGGAGATAGTTTCGAGGGATGGGGCGGCAGAAGAGGGGCGGGGAGGGTTGGGGGGGGGAGGGGAGATAGGTGCGAGGGGTGGGGGCGGCAGAAAAGAGGGGGCGGGGGGGTTGGGGGGGGGGGGGGGGAGATAGTTGCGAGGAGGGGGGCGGGGAGAAGAGGGGGCGGGGAGGGTTTGGGGGGGGGGGGGGAGGGGAGATAGGTGCGAGGGATGGGGGGGAAAAAAGGGGGGAAGGGGGGAGGGTTGGGGGGGGGGGGGGGGGGAAAATAGGTGCGAGGCGTGGGGCGGCAGAAGAGGGGGCGGGGGGGGGGTTGGGGGGGGGGGAGATGGGTTTGCGAGGGAGGGGGGGGGGGCGGCAAAAGGAGGGGGGGGAAAGGGTTGGGGGGGGGAGGGGACATGAGTGCGAGGGATGCGGGCGGCAGAAGAGGGGGCGGGGAGGGTTGGGGGGGAGGGGACATGAGTGCGAGGGATGCGGGCGGCAGAAGAGGGGGCGGGGAGGGTTGGGGGGGGGGAGATAGTTGCGAGGGATGGGGGGCGGCCAGAAGAGGGAGCGGGGAGGGTTGGGGGGGGGGGGGAGGGGAGATAGGTTGCGGAGGGATGGGGGCGGCAGAAGAGGGTACGGGGAGGGTTGGGGGGGGGGGAGAGGGGAGATAGGTGCGAGGAGTGGGGGCGGCAGAAGAGGGGGCGGGGAGGGTGGAGGGGCTGGGGGGGGGAGATAGTTGCGAGGGATGTTGGCGGGCAGACGAGGGGGCGGGGGAGGCGTTGGGGGGTAGGAGGGGAGATAAGTGCGAGGGGATTTTTTTTTGGGGCGGCGGGCGGCAGACTTTTCTGTCTGTAACAGGTGATGATCCAAAAATAGCTTGGATATCCATTTGGAACAGCATCACTATGCTCCATGAACGTCAACATTCTCAACAGTCAAACTCCACTCCTCTCTATAAGGACCTTCTCGCTCCTTTACTTAAAGCGAAGGGAAAGTTCATCAACACCCACCCCCCCCCCACCCAACCCCAGACCCACCCTCCGAGCCCCCGCCCCCTGTCAGCAAACAAACACAAACAAGTTGCAGGGCCAAGGTTTCCCCAAGAATGAGCACGTGTCGACGGTGTTTGAAGTTATTAATTGTAGAATCATAATAAAATACTTCCATCTCGGGCCCCCCGTTCCTGTTCCATACAAACTTCCGTTCATCAACGGGTAAGGTCAACTCACTTAGAAGTAATTAGCGAGAACGCTCTGGATTATCAAGAGAGCATAAAAGTCCTGATATCTCTCGCTCATCAAGCTTGATATTTGACGGAAGGCGAACGAAAGGAAGACACTTTTTTTTTTATTTCCCGGAGTCACTGTAATTAACACGTGTTGTGACTAATTACGCTGATGTCTACTACATTATGCATATAATCATGTGTCATCCCAGAGAGAGAGAGGATAGGGAGGGATAGAGAGAGAGATAGGGAAAGAGAGAGAGGAAGTAAAGAGAGAAAGAGAGAGACACAGAGAGAGACAGAGAGAGAGAGAGAGAGAGTGAGAGACAGAGAGAGAGAGCGAACGACAAGCAAATAACCAAGACAAGAACATAATATATATATGTCGTTCTCGCACCTTCAATACAAGGATTCCCAGCTCTCTCACACTCTCTCTCTTTATCTCTCTCTCTCTCTCTCTCTCTCTCTCTCTCTCTCTCTCTCTCTCTCTTTCAGTCTCTCTCTGTGTCTGTCTCTCTGTCTCTTTATCTGTTTCTTCTCGCTCAGTCACACACACACACACGCACACACACACACACACACACACACACACATTGTCACGCGCGCACACATTGACATGCATACACACACACACACACACACACACACACACGCACGCACGCGCACACACACACACACACACACACACACACACACACGCACGCACGCACACACACCACCACACGCACACACACACACACACACACACACACACACACACACACACACACACACACACCACACACGTTCTACACCAAAACTAAAAGCACAAACGACAGCAATAAGCAGCGGGGCTAGGTGCTGTGAACACTTCAGTACACAGTCCTCATTATCAGAGGGCTACTGTCGTTGAGAAGGGATGCCCAAGAGGACGTGACGTGCCAGCGAGAGAAACTGTGATCTCTTGAGCTGCCACACACACACACACACACACACACACACACACACACACCACACACAAACACACACAACCAAACACACACACACACACACACACACAACCACACACACACACACACACACACACACACAGAGACACACACACACACACACACCACACACACACACACACACACACACACACACACACAACACACACACACACACACACAATAAATAAAAACCGCAAAGGTTCGAACATCTAAACCCAAAAGAACCAAACAATGCTAACCTAAACTACAATATCCAGAAATTATTCCCACTCTCCGCCTCCTTACTCAAAGCACCTCAACACTACATACAGACCAAAAACAGAAACAAGCACACAACCACCACCACCTCTACTATTAGTACTACTACTACTACCACGACTACTACTACTACTACACACCACACACACACACACACACACACACACACACACACACACACACTCTCTCTCATCTCATCTCATCTCTCCCTTGACCGTGGGTGGGTCGTTGGGGCACCATGGATGACTGCCTGGTCAGCTCGCGCCACTGCCTCGGTCCTCAGCGGCCCTTTGAGTTGTGGCAAATGGCAGGCCCGTCCACTCTTTGATGTTGTCCTCCCACCGCTTTCTCTGTCTGCCTCTCTTCCTCCTTCCTTGTACGGTACCCTGCAGGATGGTCTTGGCTAGGTCGTCTGATCGTTGTGACGTGTCCATACCAGCGGAGCTTGCGTTCCTTCACTGTGGTTAGCAGGTCTTTGAATGGGCCAATGGCGTTTTGGACTCTTCTTTTCACTTCCTCATTTGTGATGTGGTCTTTGTATGTAATGTTCAGGATCTTACGGAAGCATCTCATTTCCAGGGCCTGGATTCTTCTCTGGAGTTCTGCAGTGAGGGTCCAGGATTCGCAAGCGTATAGAAATATTGAGAAGACGAGGGAGCGCATTAGTCTGATTTTGGACGAGAGGGAGATCTTTTTGTCCTTCCATATAGTCTTCAATCGACTCAGTGCGGCAGTAGTCTGCGCGATTCTGGACAGGACCTCTGGTTTCGAACCCTCGTCTGACACAATGGCACCCAAGTATTTGAAGGAGGAGACTTCTTCCAGTTTTTCACCGTTTACGTGCAAGTTGGACGTTACGCCTTGGCTGTTGTTGGTCATAACCTTGGTCTTCTCGGCACTGATCTCCATGCCGTAGGCTGATGATGTCTTGTCAAGTTTGTGCACGAGTTCTTTCTCTTCTCCTGCCAGGCCATCAATGTCATCGGCAAAGCGCAGGTTGGTGATGACTCTGCCTCCAATGCTGACAGTTCCCACATGATCTTCCAGGGCGTCCAGTCATGATCCTTTCAAGAAAGAGGTTGAAGAGAGTGGGAGAGAGTAGACAGCCCTGTCTGACTCCGACCGTGGTTCTAAACCAGTTACCCGTGCTACCATTGAAGAGGACTGCACTGGTTGCTCTTTCGTATAGGTTCTGTATGGCTTGGATGATGTCTTCACTGATGTTGAATTTGTGCATGGTGGCCCATAAGGCAGCGTGCCATACCCTGTCGATCGCCTTCTTGAAGTCAATGAAGACGTGGTAGAGGTCTCTTTGGTGCTGGAGATATTTCTCACACAGCAAGCGCAGGTTGAAGATTTGTTCTGTTGTGCTTCTCCCTGCTCTGAAGCCGGCCTGCTCTTCGGCGATGATCATTTCTGCTTGCGGCTTCAGTCGGTTGAGAAGGACCTTTAGCATGACCTTGCTGGGGTGGCTGATTAGGCTGATAGTGCGGTAGTTTTTGCACTGTTGTAGATTGCCCCTTCTTGGGGATTGTGATGACCAATGATGTGTCCAGGTGGTTGGCCACTCTCCCGTCTGCAGGAATCTTATTACAGATGGTGGTGAGGGCATCAATCACCGCTTCGCCTCCAGCTTGAATCAGTTCGGCGGGAATGTTGTCGACGCCAGCTGACTTCCCTGCTTTCAGTGTCTTCACTGCTGCCTCTACTTCTTCCCGAAGAATTGGCTGGCTGTCGTTGTTGGTTGATGGGGGACAGTTCAGAACTGAAGTGTCACCTTTGGTGTCATGGTTGTACAACTCGGAGCAATATTCAGTCCAGCGCTGTAGGATGTCTTTTTCTTCAATGAGGCATTTCCCTGATTTGTCCTGGATGGTGCTGACTCGTCCTTGCTTGGTTGTTGTCAAGTTTTTGACAGTTGCGTACGCTCTTTTTGAGTTGTTCTTTTGCAGGTTGTCTTCAATCACACACACACCACACACAAACACAAATGTAGGAACGCACACACATACAATTCATTGGAAAGATGTGAAGCAGGCAAATAATTATAAATACAAATTGAATAAATGAACGAATGAATAAATGAACAAGTAGATAAATGAATGAAAAAAAAGGAATGTCAGTATGTGCATGAGTGAAAAGGCAAAATAAATAATGAAAAGTTCATAATGACAACATTGAAGAATTACCTAATGAAAAACTTCTCATGATAAAAGCAAGATGTCAACCATTTTCAATGATAGATAAGTAGGTGAGTCAGTCAGTCAGTGGGGAGAGAGAGACAGAGGACAGACAGACGGAGATATAGAGAGAAAGACAGACAGACGGACGAAAAAAGTTATGATCCTGTATAAAGAGATTATCGCATGGGCACGCGCGCGCGCACGCACGCACACAGACGCGCGCGCTTATGAATACACCCAGAAACATATACACATACAAATGCAGGCACACGCCCACGCATACAATAAACTGAAAAAAAAGAGATAAGCATGCAAACATAAATACAAATTAAAGAAATTAACGAATAGATAAATGAGCAAATAGATAATGAATGAAAACAAGGGAATGGTAGTATATGCGTACGTGTATTCACACATATATACATACACACATAGACAAGAAAGAAGAGGAACTGAAATCAGAACTCAGAACTCAAAATGTTTCTTTATTCAAGAATTAAGATTATACGCATGGCCCAATATGTCCTTGCTAATCTACATCAGTTACAACAGCGCACATATGCTGAATGGAAAGGGAAGAGGGAAGAAAAAAACAAAAAAACAAAAAGTCTTGCAGAAGGAATATGATAGAGAACACACATACATCCAGAGAGAGAGAGGGGGAGAGGAGGGGAAGAGAAACAGACAGACAGACACATGAACAGTACAGGGCACACAAGAAAGGCACAACTGAAGGTGAGCGTGGAGACCCGCTTCAGAAAATGGCACTTATTCCGAATTAGTTAGTTTGAGAGACAGCAAGAGACAAAGATATAGACATAAAGATCATTAGCACAATACAAACGATGTCATTTGTCTTTGTTCTGAGATGCACATTTTCGCTACTGTACATGATTGTTGGGATACATCTGCTGCAGCTGCTGCTACTGCTACTGCTGCTACTACTACAACAACAAACTACTACTACTACTACTACTACTACTACAACTACTACTACTACTGGAAAGCATCTTTTGCCCAAACTGTCTGCTTGGAGTTAAGGCATCTTTTTCATCCTGGATTATTGCTTCTTTTCTCTTCTCTCTCTCTCTCTTTCTATCTCTCTCTCTCTTTCTCTCTCTCTCTCTTTGTGTGTGTGTGTGTGTGTGTGTGTGTGTGTGTGTGTGTGTGTGTGTGTTTGCATTTTGGATACTGCCTTGCAAAGGAGGAATGGGACATGATTTGATATCAGAAATTTCAGCGATGACATGGATGGGTTTGGAATTATTTCACTGAGAGAAATGATGCGTGACAAGCTTGAATATCACGTGTCATGTCGGCATTGTTTTGCCACATTCTTGAAGAATGTGTTGTTGTGAAGGTATGAATTTAAGACACGAGAAAGGAAATGCTTCAGCCTAAAAATCGGTTCTTTTTATCCTAAAGACTGGCTTTGCTTGATGAAGGCTGACATGTCATTAATAATGGTAGTGCTGCTGCAGCTGCTTCTGATTCCACTTTTACTGCTATTGCCTTTACTGTTTTTTTCTTGTTCCTCCTTTTAATACTGCTGCCGATGCTACCTACTACTACTACTGCTGCTATTACTGGTGGCTATGTTGCTGCTGTTACTGCTGCGACAACTACCACTTCTTTACTGTCATTTATCTGCTACCACCACCACCACCACTACTACTACTACTACTACTACTACTGTTACTACTACTATTTCCGTAGATGTTGATTTCTGCTGCTGCTCCTGCTGCTGCCATTGATGCTGCCGGTGTTGATGCCGATGGCTCTTATCACTATCTCCTTCTTCTGCTTTTCCCCTCCTTATTGTTCCGACAAAATATGTCAGCAGCCTGGGTCAGCGTGTCGTCTTGATGGCTAAACGTTCACATGTTATCCCACACCTCCTTTCCACGAATGTGGCCCCACAGACAACTCTCAAAACGTTTACAGATTGATGCGGCTGTGAACTTGTCCGTCATTTGCCGGGCTCTGTACATAAAGAGCTGGGCGCCTTGTAAAGAGCCTCTCATCTCAGGCTGTTTTACTGGAGTCCTGGTGGGAGATGGATGCATAAAGATGTCCTTAGTTGGGAGACGTTTTAATGAGGGTCTTTGGGATCCTTTTTATCATTTTTTTTTTCTCTCTCCTTATTTCTTGAGTTTGAAAACTTCTTTGATGTTGGATTTGTACATGGTAGGGCGATCAGATATGCTGCTGATTGCGATGTGAACTGACAATTTCAGCGAGGAAAAAAAAACAACGTTTAACAAAGTCGGATGATCGCGTGTCACAGCTAGAGATAAGTTGTCATTTCCTTCTGCTTTTGTTTAAAAGATATGATTTTAATATGAATATGTAAACACGAAAAACATTTGCTTTGAAATATCGGACTTTTGTTGTTGATATTGTTTCTGTG
>NC_134877.1:48950623-48953123 GCF_041734735.1 Babylonia areolata
CTGGTGTTATAAAACCTAAAGGATCAGATAACGCAAATTCGTGTGTGTGTGTTGTCTTCAGAAAAGTACCCGCCCTCCTCCCCCGCAACCCCCCCCCCCCCCCCCCCCCCCCCCCCCCCCCCAAAAAAAAAAAAAAAAAAAAATCAGATGCACTTGTGGAGGCTTTTTTTTTTTTTTTTTTTTTTTTTTTTTTTTTGTAAAGGACATTTGCACTCTGAACAATCCTTTTTTGTTTGGGGTGGAATAGCTTGCAGTAACGGATGCAAAGAAGAGTGCTCAAAGCGTCTGAGGGTTCTGGGTTCCAATCCTGGCCCTGACGCCTGTTGGTTACAAAGTGGAGATTTTCTCCTTTCTCCCAGGTCAACATAATCACGCGCACACCAGCCAGTGACTGTATACGTATGCATGAAATACGCACTCTAAAAATCATGTAATTATTGTCAATGTCGAGTTTTGTGATGGAACCAGTACCATACACAGTATGCATACCCTTAAAAACGAAATGTGGTTACCTGCAAGGCGGGATAAAACGGTAATGCACGTAAAAGACTACTCGTACATTCGAATGAACGTGGGATAAACAAAGTTGTGGTAGTAGTAGTAGTAGTAGTAGTAGTAGTAGTTGTTGTTGTTGTTGTTGTTTTTGTTGTTGTTGTTGTTGTTGTAGAAGCAAAAGAAAAATAGGAGGGGGGTGGGGGGGTAGGGGAAGGAGGGAGGAGCAGGCAGCTGAATGTCCTTGGATCGCTAATTTCTTGATACAGTCTACTATGGAGTACACCGGTGAAACGTCCACAGATCGCCCCCCCCCCCCCTCCCCACGCCCCTCCTGACTCCACCCCACCCCCCACCCCACCCGCCCGTGCTGCGGAGTACGTTTTTAGATACACCGGGTCTGTAGTACTTGTCTGCGGTTTTTAAGATCCGCGATTCTTTTTGCCGCAGACGTTTTGTTTTATGACCCTGAAATACCTCGACTAAGGCCTCAATTTATCGTCTTCTTCTTTTCTTTTTTTTTATAGTTTATTTCTGAATAGTTTTTATTACAAATCACTTTAATGTGACATCGGTCCTCGGCTATGTTTCCCCCCACAAGGGAAATCATCATGTGTCTGCATGTTTGTTTTTTGTTTTTTTGTTTTTTGGGTGTTGTTGTTGTTGTTGTTTTGTTTGTTTGTTTGTTTGTTTTGTTTTTGTTTTTTTTTTGTTTTTTGTTTTTGTTTGTTTGATTTTTGTTTTTTGACAGGGTGGGATATGAGTGATACCCCTTCAACAAGGAGTGCGATGTACGTTTCGACCGAAGGGTTTCACAGATTTTTTTTTTTTTTTTTTTTGAACGATGCGACTTTAGTTTTTCTTCATTTTCTTTACTCTTCAAGGGTAATATAGACTTTTCGTTAACAGACGTGTTTGAAATTTGTGCGATATATAGCTGCCAAATGTTTTGGGTGCAAGTTCTTTTCTTTTTTCTTTTTTTTTTTCTTTTTTTTTTTTCATTCGATTGCTTCCCTTTGAGCCGGCAACTTGGTGATAAGCGTTGTGATAAACTAGCTCCTCACACAACGAAAGGCTAGATGCTTGCTGCTCTCCATGACATGTTCACCACCAACTGATCTTCATCAGATTCAAGAACCATGTTGGAGAGCATTCACTGGGATTCCATCAGTTCATACACCCCTCCCCCCGCCCCCCCGCACCACCACCCCCCCATCCCCCCACCCCCCAACCTCCTCCTCAGGTCTGCTATTCGTGTGGAAAGATTTATAGTCATCTTGCTAAATTTCAATCTTTTCTGCTTTTTTTTTCTTTCTTTTTTTCTTTTTTTTTTTCTTTTTTTTTTAAAGTCGTAGCGAGCTAGAATTTCGCTTGTCCAACTTTCTTCCATTTCTGGCACCGAAAAGAAAGACATTGGCATCAGCGACAGATAAAAGAGGATCTGAAATATCAAATCACCGATAATTAGGCCCTACTCCCCAACCTCATAGAAATCAGACACGTAGGGAATTCCTGCATGAGTGGGAAAGAAAAGGAGAAAACATTATAAAACCTGATGAAATAAAATACGATAAAAAATAATAAATATATAAAAAGTATAAAAATGGCGAGAGCTTTTCGAGAAATTCACCCCGTTTCTATTTTTTTAAAGTTTCAGTTTCTCAAGGAGGCGTCACTGCATTCGGACAAATCCATGTACGCTACACCACATCTGCTAGGCAGATGCCTGACAGCAGCATAACCCAACGTGCTTGTCAGGCCTTAAGTGCATGCTTATATATTTATGTACCTATCAAAGTGGATTTCGTTTCACATAATTTTGCCAGAAGACAACACTTTCGTTGCCATGGGCTCTTTTTCAGTGTGCCAAGTGCGTGCTGCTCACGGGACCTTGGTTTATTGTCTCATCTGAAAGACTAGACGCTCAGTTTGATTTTCCAGTCAAACTCGGGGAAAAAGGGGCGAGAACGGGATTCGAACCCACACCCTCACGGACTCTCTGTGTCGG
>NC_134877.1:48965623-48975623 GCF_041734735.1 Babylonia areolata
TGTGTGTATGTGGGAAAGACGTCGATGTGTGAGAAAGACGTCGGTGTTTGGAAAATAAGTCGGTCGGGGTATGCTGTTCTGTGCCTCCCTCTTTTCTCATAAGCATACCGTCCATCTTAAAAAAAAAAAAAAAAAAAAAAAAAAAAAAAGAGGGGGCGGGGGGGGGACAATTTTGGGGGAGACTTTTTACATTGTTACTGCTGCTCCCATTGCTGCTGCTGCTGCTGTGGCTTCTTGTTAATTGTTGCTGTTTTGTCGTATGTGTTGTGGTGTCAAAGTCTGTGCCAAGGTCGTAGTTGTATCGTTGTCTTTGGCTTTCCTTGCTATCGTTTTTGTTTTTGTTTGTTTTGTTTTGTTTTTGTTTTTGTTTTTTTGGGGGGTTTTCTTTTGTTTTTTGTTGTTGCTTTTTTCCTATGTTCCTTATTTGTGTTTATTTGTCAGTCGTCCCTTGCCTCAGTTCTCCTTGTTTGGGTGGAGATATTCTTCTTCTTCTTCTTCTTCTTCTTCTTCTTCTTCTTCGTTCGTTCGTGAGCTGCAACTCCCACGTTCACTTGCATGTACACGAGTGGGCTTGTACGTGTATGGCAGTTCTTACCCCCCACCATGAAGGCAGCCATACTCCGTTTTCGGGGTGTGGGGGGTGTGAGAGGAGATGATTAAGAAGAACAGAAAGTGGGATGGAGCAGATGGTGACTCAGGTTAAGAGATGCGGATGTAGACGAGTGAGACACAGAGGGAGGGGTGGGGGTTACTGGGGGCGGGCGGGGATGAATTTATTTATTCTTAATATTTTTTTTCCCCATTAAACATCACAACACCTGCTGAGGCTTGTCAAGATTTTTTTTCAGTTCAAGAGTTACACAGGAGCTACTTTGCTCCTTCTTTTTTTTTTTTTCCTCAGTGGTTGAATAATTTCATAGAAACACAAAGGCACAAACACACGTAAATAAACAGATAGACAGATAGATAGATAGATTTGGCTTCGCTACTTCTTCTTATCATTATTATTATCATTATCATTATCCTCCCCTCCTCCTCCTCCTCCTCCTCCTCCCCTCCTCCCCCGCCTACTACTACTACTACTACTACTACTACTACTACTACTACTACCGCTGCTGCTGCTGCTGCTTCGTCGTCGTCGTCATCAACACCATCGGCATTGTGTTGTTCCTATTCGTTTTTCTTATCTCTGCTCTTGCACGAGCCAGAGAGAGATGGGGAGAGAAAGGGGAGAGAGAGAGAGAGAGAGAGAGAGAGAGAGAGAGAGAGGGGGGGGAGAGAGAGAGAGAGAGAGAGAGAGAGAGAGAGAGAGAGAGAGAGAGAGGAGAACTCAAGGCTCAGAACCCAGAACTCAAAACGTGTTCATATTCAAGTATTAAGGTTTGGGGCATGGCCTATTCTTCCCGTTTCTCCTGCACGAGAGAGTCTGAGAGAGAGAGAGAGAGAGACAGAGAGAGACAGAGAGAGACAGACAGACAGACAGACAGACAGACAGACAGACAGACTTCTAGAAAGTAAGCACCCTGTTCCGCAACAAGAGCAGATTATCGTGTTGCAGGCCGGGCACTGTGCGTCCATCACACAGTAGTAACTCTCCAGGCGACCTCTTGTATTAAAATGGTGCCTGTCTTTTTTTCTCTTTTTTGTTTTTCTGTCGCTCGCTCGCTAGCGGTTCCAGAATCAATAGGATCGATGTTCTTCTGAAGATGGTTAGGCCCGCGATAGACCCGCAGCGGAAGAGAGAGTGAAAACAACGCATCTGATTGAAGCTTACCTTTCTGTGCCTGGATGGGTACCGCCCATCGTTGTTGTTCTTTTGTTGTTGTTCTTGTTGTTGTTGTTGTTGATTGTTTGTTTTTTTTTGGGGGGGTCAGTTCCACGCCGACCACCGCTTTCTATCAGTGCTCGTGAAAAAAGAAAATAAAAAACGGCATGGACCCGGTAACCTTCTCTCCGAAACTGAAGGGAAATGGATGGAAATTGGTTGGTTTTGATATTGACAACTGGCACTACTGTGATCATTAATTAATGTCGTTCGGATTGTCTCTGCCCTTGTCTGTGTATATCTATGTCAGTTCACGTGTGTGTGTGTGTGTGTGTGTGTGTGTGTGTGTGTGTGTGTGTGTGTGTGTGTGTGCGTGGTGTGTGTGTGTGTGTGTGTGTGTGTGTGTGTGTGTTGTGTGCGTCTGTGTACATATAAATGTTTGAAACACACACACACACACACACACACACACACACAACACACACACACACACACACACACACACACACACACACATACATACATACAGATAAACGCACGCACATATGTACGCCCTTCACCCCAACCCCAACAACCCACACACACAAAGCTTTTTTTTTCTCTCCCTTTTTTTTTTAATATATATAAAAGATCAAGGAAGAGACAGTAAGAGACAGTCAGACACACAGAGGAATGGAGGTGGTGAGGGCAAAAGCCGTTTTCACGTGGGATCTGATGACATTAACTCACTCAGTACGGCCAGTCCTCTCTTCTCTACACAGACACCTCGGATGTCCAGTGGGTGTCTCAATGACCCAACCTTTAGCTTCCGTCGTCAGAATTGTGGTATTCTTTGTCAACATTCACCTCTTCAGTATAAGAGCCTTCCGCTTGCAATATTTTGATGGTGGTAATTGGGGTGAAACGCTGTTAACGTCGTCTCTTTCGCCGTTCGTATGGAGAGAGTTAAAGTCCCGTGAGACAGCGAACCAAGGTATCAGACCAGTCAGAAATTCATCTGTCTTTGGCAGTATCATCGTACACGCAAAACAATAGAGAGAAAGAAAAAAAAAAAACATGGTTACTGCCCTGAACATTACTGTAGTCGATAGTCGTACATGTCAATGAGACACGAAAGCTGAAATATGACTTTGAGGCTTTTGTATGGTTGCTCCCACTGTTTATCCGTATGTCTGTATTTCATGGAAATTCTGAAATCTAGAAAGGCTGAATTTTTATGAACGCTTTAAACGCTAACGTAAACAAGTGTTTGACACTCAGAGATACAACTGTGTACACAAATGCTCACCTACGTGCACTAACTCGCACGCACACACACACACACACACACACACACACACACACACACACACACACACACACACACACACACACACACAAATAAAATTTACATGCTGCATTTGTTGTTCCGAAATGACGCATTATTTCGTTCACTGAGGGCACCTTTTCCAGCTTGCCAGTTTCATTTCAAACTTCTTTCCTTTTTCCCTCCAGAACAGAATAGAACGTGTGTGACGTGCCCAATACTCGAGGACAGATGGTTTCCTTGCTGACTGCACTCATTTTCTAAGTTCACCAAGAGGAATTCTTCCTGTGTTGTTTCTTTCCACTGTCAGTTTCGTTCAGTTTCTCCATTCGGAAGCTCAAAATACTGAATGAGCAGTTTTCTGACAAACAAAAAAAAGTATAAGCAGAGAGCAAGCACCAGGGGGAAAAAGATGTGTTTACTCGCGATGTAAGGAAGACAGATAATGCTTCGAACTTGTAATGTTCAGAGACAAGTTGCTTCGAACTTGTAATGTTCAGAGACAAGTTGCTTCGAACTTCCAATGTTCAAAGACAAAAGCTTAGCTGTTCGGTTTTGCTTCTTTTTTTTTTCTAAAACACTCTACAGTTTAATTAAGCTGCCCCTGTGGTGGCACAGAGAGCAGTCTGATCAATCAGACTTAGACTGAGAGGTAGGAGGACACTCACCAGTCAGTTCTTTTACACACTGCTGAATGTCGTCTCGTTTTCTTCCGTTGGCCTCGAGTATGAGAATTAAGCCCCCTGAATCTTACCTCCATCATCTGTGAATGAATGGGAGTGGCTCTGAGTGGAGCTGCCAGGCTGAGTGACGTCTCCTATTTATTTTATTTTATTTTATCTTTTACTGATAAGATACACATCTTTCTGACACACTAAAAAAAAACAAAAAAAACAGCAGCAACAACAACAACAACAACAAACAAGTGTGTTTGAAAAATAAAGTTGATTGATGTTAAGGGCTTTTTTTTTAAATTGATTTAGTTATCGCCGTTGCCGCTGTTGTTTTTGTTGTCTTTTTGTTGGTTCTGTGAAAAAAACAAAACAAAAAAAAAACACCTTCTATACAAAAGAACATCTACGCTGACAGGAACGCAATGTTTCTTGCAAGCAGAATCCACATAAAACGCCCACACGATAGACAACAAAGTGAGAAGTAAATATATCAGAAGGAAAGAAAGAAAGAGAGAGACAGATAGAAAGTGAGGAAGACAGAGACAGTGAGAGAGGGAGAGAGAGAGAGGGTGTTGGTGGTGGACTGCTTCTGTAATATGTTGATGTAATTTTTACCTGTGCAAATGGAAATAGTAAAGAGACACTTAAAAAGGATCTTCACTCATCAGATACTTCAGCAACTTTCAGATACTTTCAGAACGTGCAAGACACTTGTTCATGACTCCAATCTTCATTTCTTTTTCGTGTTCATTCAGTGCTTCAATTAAATGATGACATAGACAGACAGTTGACACAGATACTGAAAATAGGAAGAGTAGAAGAGAAAGGACAGGGCAATATCCCAGCTTTGGAATATTCTTCTTCTTCTTCGTTCGTCAGCTGCAACTCCCAAGTCCACTCGTAGGTACACGTTTATTACCCCGCCATGTTGGCAGCCATACTCAGTTTTCGGGGGGTTTAGGAATATAATATTGCGGTGTATAAGAAATGGCGCCACGTTTCCCGTAGCCCCCGTTTCTGTTCACACATAACTCTTCTGCAATGAGAAATACTGTTTCTGGCTTAGCGACTGCCAACAGGTTCAGAGCGCTCAATAAGTTACTGCTGAGGGTGAAATATCGACCGAATACCTCCTGCGTTAACTTTTGTTCCTTTGCCATCCATCAGTGAAACCTTTTCTTTTCCTGACAGTATTGGGTGTGCTGTTAACTTTAATGTATGTTTTACTTTTGTGTTGCTATTTCGACACAAATGGGGTGACTTCTTTTTTTTTGTTTTTCTACCTTCTAGCAGCGTGTCATGTTTTCAATATTACCATATCATTATCATCATCATCAACATCATTATTATCATCACCATCTTCTTCTTCTTCTTCTTCTTCTTCTTCACTCCCCCTCTCCGGCTGTCTGTATACTGGTATGCCTGTCTATCTCTGTCTTTCGCCTTCTCTCTCTGTGCCTGTCTCTGTTTCTCCTGATTCTTCTTCTTCTTCTTCTTCTTCTTCTCCATTGAATTGAAGAATATCGTCCACTGCCACTGGTTGTCCAAGACATGGTCGTAAATTACTGCCTGTCTGCTCTGTCCGAGTCTCCGGCCCTGAATTCCAAAGTTTCTGACGAGTACAAGACTGACGGGCGAAGAAGGAAGGAAAGCAATGTCTGATTAAAGTTTACCTTCCACGCCCGTTCTGCTGTTTCTCCACACGTTCTGATTCCAGAGCCAACCCCTAGTTTCTCCCGTCTGCCTACACGCCAGTGCTATTGATTTTTCTTTTGAAGAAATTTCACGTGTGGATATAAATTGGTATGTATGTGTAGCACTGGTCAGACTCACGCAAAGGACGTACATTCGAAAAGGTTGTCCTGTCAATAAATAAATGAATAAATGAAAGGAATCAAAAGAAAAGAAAACAGAAGGAAAGAAAGTAAGAAAGAAAGAAAGAGAAAAGAAAAACAAGATATCTTACCATTCATTGACATCATGTAATATTCATTTCTGTTCTTTAAAGGTCAAATTGGAGACACACAGGACAAAAAAGTGAAATGAGAGAGAGAGAGAAAGAGAGAGAGAGAGAGAGAGAGAGAGAGACAGAGACATAGACAGAGACAAAGAGATAGAGACAGACAGAGACAGACAAATGGAGAGAGAGACAGACAGACAGACAGGCAGGCAGACATACATACATACATACATACAGACAGACAGACAGACAGACAGACAGACAGACAGACAGGGACAGAAGCGGCAAGGGAACTAGTTGTATCCGCGTGAGGTCTAATGACACGGAAGCCCTCCAAGACAGCTGGCTAAGGTGTCTGGCCGGTCAGAAGACCTTGATTGCCCTTATCAGTGTCAATGAACAGAAGCATCCTCCACCGAATTCAATTCAAGCCGACTGGGTTACAGTTACGTGTTCTTTGTTGTGGTCAATACCCACAAGGAGGAAATGCAATAGTTGTTTTTTTTGTGTTTTTTTTTAATTGCGTGCTTGTTAGTTTGCTCGATATGTTTATTTGTCCTTTGTTTGATTTGTTGGTGTTGATACTGATGAAAAGGATGGTGAAAATAGCAAGTACGATGACGATGTCGACGACGACGACGATGATGATATTGATGATGCAGATGTCTTGGACTGCCAGTTTACAAGCCTACGTACAGAGTGGGAAAGGGGGAGCCACATATAGGGAGACATAACTATAGAGACGTAGAGACACACTGGAGACAGATACAGGAACACAGACAGACAGATAGACAGACAGACAAATAGACAAAGGTGTGGAGAGATAGAGGAACAGAACAAGTTGGGTGTACAGTCTTTCAACAGCTATGCTCCAAAAGAAAAGGAAAAAGCAAAATGTCTGCCTGACATCAAAATAGAGCTGTCGAATATAGACGAAATCCCCTAACATCTCTTCTTCATTGTCTTCCTTGTGCATGGTGTTTTGCTCCGTATCGTGCAGTTAGTTCGTCATTCTGAAAACCATAAGGAATAATTCAGTATGTTTGTCTTTTGAGAGAATGACATAAATACACCGAGAGACAGACATAAAGCCATACATGCATACTGACATTGAAGAGTGAAGTTGTTGCGGGTGGAAGAACGCCGTAGACGTATATCTATCACTTTCCTGTTATGAAGGGTTTGACTGAAAGAAATGTTGAATGGTTGTCTCGCTCTTTGAATGATTGCAGTGTCGTTCTGCACTGCATACCCTGCTCACCCTTTTATATTAGTTTATATCTTTGTTGTTTTTGTTTGGCGATTGCGCGTTTTGCGTGGATTGTGCCTGTATAAAATGCTGCCTTACTGTCAGCGCTAATGTTCTTTTTATATGGATTTGTTGTTGTTGCTGAGAGACAACAAATGCAATGCTATGGATTTACAGGAGTGCACTAAGTGCTTGATACAGAAAGGACCTTAGAAGTTTATTGCACTGGGAAATAGAATAACTAGCACAGGCATCCACTCAAGGTCATGTGAATGAAAAAAAGAAAAAAAAAAAAACAACAACCGTATCGTGGTTTTTGTGGGTTTAAGTTTGAGGATCCTTCGTTCCTGGTCAGGCATCGTAGCTGTCACGTCAGTTTTAGATCAAACGTGTTCGTTCTTCCAAATGAGAAAAGATGTGTCTGACTAAATAATCAGGACAGATGGATCCGTTGCTAGATGTAAACCCCTACTGACAGAACCCCTTGTCCGGGCTTAGCTGACTCATCCATCAGTAGAGCTCTTTCTTCTGTGTGATTTCCGTCCACCTTAGTTTCCTCTGGAACCCCTGAATGAAGAGTGTATATTTCTATCATCTGCAAAGAAAGGGACCAACCCGCTGGGTTGTCACAAAAACTAAAGTATATGCAAACTCGCGTTATCAAAGGCAGAATTTTCGCCTTCCGGGAATGTCTTATACTTTTAATGGTCAAAGACAAGAGTGAAAAGCAGTGGTAACGTGGCGCGTGTTTTTTTTTAATATATAGTTTCGCCCATGTGTTCCAATTGCATTCGTCACTGAGTGTTATCTAAGATATACTAGAGAGCGCAATCGTAGAACGCGTAACACTTAAACGACGTCATAATTAATTTTCCTCGAGGACGTTTCATGTGGACGAACTGGTACTGGTACTCGTCACATGCTGGTTATCAAATCTCTCTCTCTCTCTCTCTCTCTCTCTCTCTCTCTCTCTCTCTCTCTCTCTTATAGCACACCCGCCCACACCCACACCCTACCCCCACCCATCCAGCCACACCCACACATACACCCCCCACCCTCCCCCTCCCCCCACACTCCCACCCCTCCACACACACACACAATGATCGTGTCCTGCAGTTTTATGGGAAGTTTAACAGAAGCAACCACGGGTTTATAGGAGAGTTCGCCAAGTGCATGGTTTAGGAAAAAAAAAGGCCGTAGAATTTTCTTTCAATGCCTCATAACTTTAAATGTACAGAAGACAAAAAGTGAAGAGCGGTCGTAAACATGCCTGGCATTTTTCTTCAACGCCTCACACTTCCAGCTGCCAGGTTCCGGACAGAACAGACCAGTGTGATCCATCAGGGGTTGTGCAGACGACGTGGCAGGAAAACATCAGTCAGTTCCAGACCCCTCTCACACACACACACACACACACACACACACACACACACACACACACACACAGATACACACACGCACACGCGCGCGCACACACACACACACACACACACACACACACACACACACACTACTAGATGCCTCGTTCCCTATCGTTTCTTCAAGCACGAAAAACAGCACTTAGCTTTTTATTTTATTTTTCATTCTGTATTTTATTTCATTGTTTTACCTCCGCTCTTAATGTTTAGTAGGGATGTCAGCCAGTGTCACTCTTCAGCCTTTTTCGTAAAAGAAGTCTATTCATCACAATAAAAACGATGGGAGGATGTTATTGACAGGCTATGTTTGTCACCTTTATTCACTCTTTTTTGTTTGTTGTTGTTTTGTTAGGTTTTGTTTTCTTTTTTTTTCTTTTTTTTTCTTTTTTTTTTTGGGGGGGGGAGGGGCGGGGGTGGGGTGGGGGGGGGGGGGGGGTTCGGTGGATGTTGTGTTGTTTCAAAGTCGTTTTATTTTTTGCTGTTGTGTTTTGTTATTATTGTTGTTGTTGATATATTTTTTTGCATATTTCTGTTTTCGTTATTGTTTCTGTTGTTGATTTTGTGGTTGTTGTTTTTTGTTGTTATTGTTTTGTTGTTTGTTTTTTGTTGTTGTTGTTTGTTTTTTGTTTTGTTTTGTTTTTTTCAATCAGTCTGTTATTTTTGCCGCAGATATCAATTGCTTTCACTAGCATAGTATAAAAGTGACGGAGAGAGAAAGCGGATCTCGGAATAGAACATGTATGTATGTGTGTATGAATGTATGTATGTATGTGTGAATGCATGTAGTAAGTATGCAAGCATGTATGTATGTACAGATAGAACGAGAGCCAAAAGAATGAAGGGGCACGAAACAGTTGGTGTCGATGTTCAGTTGTTTTGTCTACTTGTGTGCACAATCAAACAAAAAAAAGACGAAGTATCAGCAATTGCCTTTTCACATCAAATACCTCAGCAACTAGCAGGTCTTGGCTGGAAGTCGGCTCGTGATTTACTTGTGAGGTCTTCGTTTCTTTTCCTTCCTCCCATTCCTTCAGTGATTGACAGATTTAACTTTCGTATAACCAGTCACACGTTGTAAGTTTGTGTTGTATTTTCTGACTGAATGGCTTCTGTTCTCGGCATTAACTTCTTCTTCTTCTTCTTCTCCTCCTCCTTCTTCTCCTCCTCCTCTTTACTCCCCCTCTCTATCTTTCTGTATACCAGTATGTCTGTCCATCTGACTCTCTCCTTCTCTTTCCCTCTGTCTCTGTTTCTCCTGATTCTTCTTCTTCTTCTTCTTCTTCTTCTTCTTCTTCTTCTTCTTCTTCTTCTTCTTCTTCTTCTTCTTCTCCTCCTCCTCCTTCTCCTCCTCCTCCTGCTAATTCTATGCACGTTTTCTGTAACAAATGTTAACTCCAGTATATCGTTCAGCGCTGCTGGCTCTCCAAGACACGGTCGCAACTTAGTGCCTGTCTGTCCTGTCTGAGTCTTGAGTCTCCGGTACTGGATTTCAAGGTTTCTTTCGAGTACATGATCAAAAGGGAGGAATGGAAGCGATGTCTGATTGCAGTTAGCTTTCCTCTCGTTTCCAGTCCATTTGGACCCTAAGTTTAAATGAGCGCAACCCTAACACGCGGTAGCACTGTCGT
>NC_134877.1:48983123-48988123 GCF_041734735.1 Babylonia areolata
GCCATTTAGATTGTCACTTCCGGTTCTGGGAGACTATTTCCGGTCCAAAAAACGGTTTGGGCGCTTAAGCACAATAACACAAGAACTAGATCTAGCCTATGGCTTTATTTGGCCTATGACTGCATTGTCTTTCTGTGTTTCAAGTTACGTCTTACACCTCTGCAATTCGATTCGACAAGCAGAGAAAAAAATGACGTCCAATAATGACACGATTTGATGACGTAATCTCACTAGATTATCAACACCGCATTATCTGGGGAGAACTCATTGAATGATCAGGGAAGGGAAAAAGTTAATCTACATTATGTTTGCTGCTTTTATTGATCAACAAATTCTTAGATGGAGGATAATTAACATTATCATTGTGAATTAATTACCAAGTTAGTGACGGATCCCGCTTATCATCAGATTCTGCGAATTTTCTGCCGTTAGTGCTGGTCTGCTCTTAACGACGTCACAGTGGTGTCACTTTTGTCGATCATTGTTCCCTCAAATGCAAGTTTTCTTTTCCATGTTGTACATGCACAGTAAGAAATATGAGAACAGTGAGGTCTTAAGATAGGACCACAAGAACATATGTGTATGTGTAATATACAGAAATTCCATTGTGCGGATACCAGGATAATCCAGCCTCAATTTTTAAAGAGAATGAAGAAAAGCAATGTAAACCACTATTCATCATTCCTCTACCTCTTTGTACTTTAAACCACCTGGCGCTAGATAGAATCGCACTGATTAATGTAGGTATATGCAGATTAAAAATTACAAGGAACCACTTGTCAGTTCAGTTTTACACACCGCTGGACGTCTGTTTTCATTATATTTCCTACAGCATAAAGCTAGATCACAGAATACAGAAAAAAAAATCATCTTCAATAGGATATATGAATTTGTGGTGAAGGCTACATAAGCAGTATACGTACATCACAGTCAGTTATTATTGATGCATAGAGGACATACTATGCTGAAATTCTATGCTGACGTAAGCCTCACATGCGGTCTTCACAATGAACAATCGCTGTGTAATTCAGCCCCACTCGTGGTGGACGGGGAAGAGGGTGTTGTGAGTCAGGCTATGTTATTCCGAATTGTCATCCATAACGGCATAATGAAAGGGTTGTCATATTAGACAACACAACGTTTCGAAAACAGAGCACACTCACACACATACACACACACACACACACACACAAAAAAAAACAAAAAAACAAAAAAACCTCAAACGGTAAACACCATACACCACGAAATCTTTAGTTTCCCAGAGCACCATCTGCTAACACGTCTCTATGCCTACTAGCTCCAAAGATTTGCTCGCGCTCTGAAACCCGATAAGACGTGGGAGGAAACCAGATTCGGGACTCGAACCAATTTGTTCTCCACACTATGAATATTGCACTTGCGCTATCGTCGGAATGAGAAAGAATCAAAGTAATTTTTCGCAGGCCTGACTGTTGCGATATACAAGGCGGCATATGACAAACGGTCTTTTATTACTTTAATGCCTTCTCGTGGGAAGTGACGCCATCTCAGAGTTCTCTGCAGAGACGCGTGTTTCTGTGCTTTGATGATGTGTTTGACAGAGCAGAGGCACCAGGGGATTCAAACCGCCTGGCTTTACGTCATCCAGTTCACGTATTTGTTTTATCTTACTTCTTTTCATTCCAGTAGAAGAGTTCGAGTATTTCTGTGATTGGAGCCCGTTTGTTTGTTTGCTATGTTTCTGTGATTTTCGTTCTTCACCGACATCCTGTACCCCCACTGCCCCTCTTTTGTCCAACAATTTTTATTCAGACGAAAAGCGTCAATTACATTTTCTACGCTGGGAAGTGAAAATATAATACCACTCTAAACATTGACCATTCAATGCGAAAACAACATTGTCAGAACAATAGCTATTCATCAACACATCCATTCCATTTCAAAGCTTAACTCTTTACAATGACTACGTATGAAGCCCATTTTTTAACAAATTAATTTATCACATAACATTTTTCTTTAAACACTTTTGTCCATTTAGGGTTTGTTTAAGGCCCTTTTATGAACAATTTCAGTTTTCGCTTCACTTCGTTGATTATACATTTGTATGCAAAGAATAAACTATCAATAGAATGTGTGGAAACCAGTGCGTCCTATTTAGCGGGTTATGGCATGGGCAGTCATTGTTTCTTCGAAAACTTCGATTTTTTTCTTCGTGTTGTGCTTACAGAGTGAACACTTCTATTTGTTTGTCGGGAGAGTTGGAACAGAAGACAGGACCATAAAGAAACAAGCTGCAGTATATAACACAGAAACTCCGTCGTGCTTGTGTCCTGTACGTTCCAGACTTTTTGACTCACCTTGTGTAAACAAAGTGAGTCTGTGTGTTAACACGGTGTTCGGTTGTGTGTGTGTGTGTGTGTGTGTGTGTGTGTGTGTCCGTGGTGAACTTTAACATTGCCATTTCTTCTTCAAATACTTCGTCAGTTGACACCAAATTTGGCATAAAAATAGGAAAAATTCAGTTATTTCCAGTCATCTTGTTTAAAACAATATTGCGCCTCTGAGATGGGCACACACACACACAAAAGCCAAATTGTATGCAAACTGAATTTACTGTTATATTTGTATTGTTTTGTTTTGTTTTTTTTTCATTCTCTAAACTTGGCACTTTGATCTGATATTCTGACACAACATCAAGAGCAGTCATTTTTATCGTTTTTTCTTCAAACAGGAACTTCTTTTGCTAAGCATGGAAGTTATATTAGCTTTGCATGTCTTTGGTGCAGATAGTAAAAAAGGGAAATTAATCTGTAATTAATGCTCGGGGGCTTAATTTGCTTTAAACTGATCTTTCTCATCTTAAACATTACATTTTGAAATTATACTCAACACATAAATAGCTTGTGTGTTTTACTCTCAATGTACAGGGCTTTCACTATGTTCATTCGCCCAAGTGGTCTTTTTCGGAAAATACTAAAATCAATACGACGAGTGCACTTTAAAGATCTATTGGCTGAGCCCTGAAAGTCATGGGCAAAAATCAATTGCGTACACATATCTATACATATTCAAAGCGCGTGCTCATATTCTTCGCGAACGCGAACGACGCCATTTTGTTTCAAGTTGTTGACCTCCCCGTTCAATCCTATATTCAATGGACAATACACGATAACATGTGATGGAAAGTTGGAGAAGGAGACCGTTAAATATTTATTCAGAGAAAGATTTGTGAACACTTACTGGATTATGCCCCAAACTGCCATAAAAAAAAAAATCCACAGAATCAGTCGGAATTCACAGTTAAAAATAATAAACCATGAGAGTTAATACCCTTGAATTGATGAAACGTAAAAATTTCCAGTCTTGACTTTTCTCAAAATCACGTCCTTTTCACTTCATACGACATTTAGAAGTACTTGTACAAGGCTCTAAATGTTACTTGTTTAACAAAATATTCAATTTTCATATCAACTTTAAAAATATAAAACTAGAATGAACATAAAAGAGAAATTGAATCGACCGTGTCAACCGGGTGTAACTAAACTTGTACATCTATCTAGAGAAAACGGCTGAATGTTGCAGTGTGATTGCGGCGATAGCCACGTCTCTTTATCGCGGACTTAAAAAGAATTTTTAATTGCCCTTATAGATTTTTCGAATACCCAAGATATATCAGAATAATATAATAATATGATTTAAACAGCGTCCTCACTGCGAATACCGCAATCGATTTATCGCCCTTTAAAAAAGCATGAACCGAACGCGTGGGGTTCGAATCTGCCGTTAGGTGGGGTTTTTTGTGTTTTTTGTTGTTGTTGTTTTTTGTTGTTGTGTTTTTTTGTTTTTGTTTATTTCTTTAACCCGAAGCTTTATAATACAAATACAGAACATATTTTAACGATTTTTTTTTTTTAAGTGTATCACAAGTGAGTCTTGAAGGCCTTGCCTCTCTTGTTTAAAGTTGTAAAGACAAGGAGGAGAAGCAACGTCAGCTGGCTGTTCATTATTCCTCTACCGTTTGAAGCATTACAAGCCACCTGGTGCCAGACAGACCTAGACTGGTCAGGTTAGGTCTCTGCAGGTTAGATGGGAGGAAAACACCAATAGGTCTCTGCCGATCAAATGGCAGGAAAAAATCAATCAGTTGAGTACCTCACCCACAGCTGGATGTCTCGTAAACTTACGTCACCCCCCTGCATAAAGAGTTAGCACTATGTAACTGTGTACTTCTCTCCCACCCATGACGAACAGGAAAGATGTTCCCAAGGTCAAGCGATGTTTCTCCTTTTTATTTTCTCATCCGTAACAGGAAAAAAATCAACAACGGAGGAAGCATCATAGCAGACACCACAACATTACATAAGTGAATGAATAAATAAATAAATAAATAAATAAAACAGAAAACCAGGACACCTTCAGTTTCCCACAGCGACCATTTGCCAACTCTTCTCCGCGTTAATTGGTCCTAAAGCTGCGCACGTACGCTGAAACCCGATGAGACGTTGGAGAAAATCGGATTTAAAGCCTAACTCAGTTTGCTCCCTCCACCCCATGAATATTGTACGTGAGTTATCGTTGGAATGAGGGCGAATTGGATTGAATCTTTGCAGACGTTGCTGTTGAAATGGACCACACGACACGGGACAAACGGAATAATACAACTTTGATGCCTTCCCGTGGGAAGTCACGTCGTCTCCAGAGAGCTGCATGTATTTGTGCGCTTTAACTTAATGTTTGACAGAGCAGATGCGTCAGACCAGTGAACCCGTCGGGCTTCAGGGAGTTTGTCTCCCTTTACATCAGTCAGCATCTCTTTCGTTCTGGCAGACGTGATGGTAAACGACTGTGGTTGGAGCCCGTGTCTGTCTGTCTCTCTGTCTCTCTGTCTGTCTGTCTGTGTGTGTGTGTCTGTGTCTGTGTGTAAGCTCATTCATCCAGACCCCCCTGACTTTCGCAACCCAACACGGCTCTGCTGAAGCGTTTTCTTACAAGTTTGACAGGTACTAGGTCTGAGACGACTT
>NC_134877.1:48995623-49008123 GCF_041734735.1 Babylonia areolata
GTCTGTCTATCTGTCGTTCTCTCTACCTTGTACAGTCTTTATCTCTCTCTGTCTCTCTGTCTGTTTCTCTCCCCCCCCCCTCCCCTCTCACTTTCTCTCTCTCCCTTTCCTCCTCCTTCTCTACCTCCACCCACCACTCTCCTTGTTTTTGTCTTTCCTCTTACTGATTGACTTTCCGACTTTCATCATCTTCTTCTTCTCATTATCTACGTCTTCTCCTTGCTTTCTATCTCAGGCCACCCTTTTCTTTTTTCTTTTTTTTTCTTTTCCGTTGAAATATGAACAATTGAATACGGTATCCGAATCAAAAAAGAAGAAATAAACAAAAGCATCCAAGACCTTGACTTTGCAACAGGGTCCACCATCATAGATGTAAAGTTTAATTTAACTCTTTCCATACGAACGGCGAAAGAGACAACGTTAACAGCGTTTCACCCCAATTACCATCATCAAAAATATTACAAGCGGAAGGCTCTTATACTGAAGACGTGAACGTGGACAAAAAATACCACAATTCTGACGACGGAAGCTAAAGGTTGGGTCATTCAGACACCCACTGGACATCCGAGGGGTCTGTGTAGAGGAGAAGAGAGGACTGGCCGTACTGAGTGAGTTAAAACCATTACACTCGTCCTCTACTCATAACCGTCAGAACATCAGCGATCAGTCTTCAGTACTGTTCAGTTCCTGTGTTGTTGTGTGTTTTTTTTCTCCCCTTTTTTCCGGTCGAGACATCCCGTGCACGGTGAGTATATCGGGGGAACTGGTTTTTGACAAGTATTTTTTTCAGTGATAGAGAAACCGAATTCATTGAAAATTTTCACACAGCAACCTTAGGGTATCAGCAACAAGTATGTTGTTTTAATTTAACAATACTCTCATAATTTGGGTCCGAACGTTTAGATATTTTGCAGCCTTGTTGATGATACAGGTTACTGTGTAAAAATTTACAATGAATTCGGTTTCTCAATCACTGAGAAACTACTTGTCAAAAAGCGGTTCACGTTTTGGGGGACACCCGATATGTGGTGCACACCAAGAATGCAAGAGGATATTGTGCTTTTTGTGTGCGATGGGCCTTACTCTGCCGACGACAGCTCTCGCTCTGTCTGTGTCTCTGTCTCTACCTATTTCTCTCTTTCTCTGTCGCTGTCTTTCTGTCTATCTCTGTCTGCCTTTCTTTCTCTCTCTGTCTCTCTCCCTGTGTCTCTGTTTCTTTCCCTCTCTCTCTCTCTCTCTCTCTCTCTCTCTCTCTCTCTCTCTCTCTCTCTCTCTCTCTCTCTCTTCTCTCTCTCATTGTCTGTCTTTCTGTCGCCCAGATGTTAATTGCCAGAGGCCTGACAAAAAAAAAAAAATCTTGTCTTTTGCTTTCACTTTGATTTTGACTCTGTCTCTGTGTGTGTCTCTGTCTCTGTATGTCTGTCTCTCTCTTTCTTTCTTTCTTTCTCTCTCTCTCTCTCTGTCTGTCTCTGTCTCTGTCTCTGTCTCTCTCTCTCTCTCTCTCTCTCTCTCTCTCTCTTGCTGTTTCTATTTCCACAATAATGTATGTCTCTCCCCGTCTCTCTCTCCCTTTCCTTCTCTCATTCTATCTCGTTCCCCTCCTTCCTTCCCCTTCTTATTTTGTCATCTTTGATTCTTTTTGGAAGAGATATTGCAACACCCAGAAATGTAAACATGTTGTTTCGCCTTGTTTTATTTATTATCTTTTATAATTGTTATAACTTTTTTTTGTCCTTCATGCTCAGTTTACTGTTGTCCATTAACGTCTGCGAATATCATTAATCTTCATCACAGTTATTTTCGTCAAGAAATATCGTTCATATGAAATGAGCAAATGGTCTGTTCAGCTGTCTTTCCAATACCCTCCCCCCACCCCCCACCCCCCGCCTCCGCCTCTCTCTCTCTGTGTCTCTCTCTGTCTCTCTGTCTCTGTCTCTCTCTCTCTCATACCTCTCTTTATTAATCTTTGTTTTTGTTTGTTTATTTGTTCATATTGTTTTTGTCATGATCTCGTTTATTCAAAGACTATTCATTAACATGTACGAGCATGGTTGTGCTTCATCATAAGGGTTATCCTTTGTTTTCTCCTCCGTTTAGGAGCCAATGTTGTACTGGTTTTATTCTTGACGTTATTTGTTTTTATTATTATTATTATTTTGTTTAGTGCTATTTCCTTGCGAAGGTGTGCACGTGTATAGATAGATAGATAGATAGATGTATTGTTAATTGGATACAGTTGTCATGAAGGGCCATGACATATAATGAATGAACCTGATTTTGAATATTGCCTGTCTGTCAACGATCGTCTCAGTCTCTGTCGCTGTCTCTGTTTCTACATTTTAGTTCATCTGTCTCTGTCTCCTTTTGTCTATCTGTATCTCTCTCTTTCTGTCTCTCTAAGTTTCTCTGTCTCTGTCTGTTTTATGTCTCTCTTTCTCTGTTTCTCGATGTTTCTGACGGTTTCTTTCTGTGGCTTCCTCGGTCTCTTTCTGTCTCTGTTTCTCTCTCTTTGTCTCTCTGTCTCTGTCTCTGTCTCTGTCTCTGTCTCTCTCTCCTCTCTTCTCTTTCTCTCTCTCTCTCTTTCTTTCTTTCTTTCTTTCTCTCTTGCGCTTTCTCTCTCTTTGTCTCTCTTTCTTTCTCTCAATCCTTCTCCTCTCCTCCCTCTCCCCCCCTCTCTCTCTCTTTATGTCTCTTTCTTTCTTTCTTTCACTTTCTCTTGCGCTTTCTCTCTCTTTTTTTTCTCTCTCTCTCTTTTTCTCAATCCCTCTCCTCTCCTCCCTCCCCCCTCCTCTCTCTCTCTCTCCCCCTACCCTTCTTCCCCAACACCTGTCTTGCAGCTGCACAGTTTGTTTGTTTGTTTTTTCTTTGTTTTTTGGCGGGTTTTTGTGTTGTTGTTTTTTTTTTACAGATCTCAGACTGATTATCACCGTTGATGCTTCTCGCCCCCCGCCGTCCTTCCTATCAGCACATTATTTCATATCCTGTCTGGTTGCTTTTTATTCCATTTTCTTTTCTTCTGGTTAATAAGCCACAGACATTGCGAGGAACGATTCTTCTCCGTTTGTCTCCGATTCTCTCTCTCTCTCTCTCTCTCTCTCTCTCTCTCTCTCTCTCTCTCTCTCTCTCTCTCTCTCTCTCTCTCTCTCTCTCTCTCTCTCTCTCTCTCTGTGTGTGTGTGTGTGTGTGTGTGTGTGTGTGTTGTGTAGTGTGTGTACGCGTGTGTGTGTGTGTGTGTGTGTGTGTGTGTGTGTGTGTGTGTGTGTGTGTGTGTGTGTGTGTGTGTGTGTGTGTGTGTGTGTGTGTGTGTGTTCCGTCTATTTCTTAATGAATTCTCCCTCTGTCTGTCTGTCTGCCTCCCCCCTCTCTCTCTCTCTCTCTCTCTCTCTCTCTCTCTCTCTCTCTCTCTCTCTCTCTCCCTACTCTTTTCTTAACTCTCTTCTTGATCATTTCTTGCTTTCTTTCTTTTTTTTTTCTTTTTTTTCTTTTTTCATTTCTTTTTCAACATTAGCTTTTTCTCCCCCTAATGACCTGAAGTAATCTGTCTCACCCTGATCATCAGCAGTAACCTACGCCTTTGTTGTTGTTGTTGTTGTTGTTGTTGTTGCTGTTGTGTGTGTGTGTGTGTGTGTTTGTGTGTGTTAGTCCTTCAAGTGGCTATAACCCACCTTAACCCATCGAGGGGGATCTTTTTTATATAATTATGTTCCCGAACGTTTGATCGATTTTCCATCCAAAAATACGTGTCTCTCCAAAAATGGATTACGGTAGAAAACCAGGATATGGTTAAAACACATTATTTTTGTTTGTGTGTGATCAACAAAAATGACATATTGTTATTAGTGAAGTGTACTACGTTATTCAAAAAAAGGTCTCCAGAGCTTGATATTCTTCATAATCAACCTTCTACTCTTAGGAGTGACATGTTAAAAGTGTGCACGAGTACCACAAATATTCTTTTACTACTGACCCAAACGCCACTATTTTTGTGTCGCGTCACCGCAGTTTAAAACAGTGTTTCGTTTGGTATAAAAAAAAATAAAAAAAACATCATCAGTATGGTAAATACTCACACATACCATTTAAAATCAGCAATATCATGTCACAAGTTATTTGACTCTGATGGTGAAATAAACAGGTTGCTGGCGTTTAAGCGTTTTCAGTACACGGGAAATAATCGATCACGTGACAAGCTATTCCGAACTGAATCAAATTCTAAAGTCATTCATGGACAGCTCATATGTAAAGGAGTTAACTGTGTGATGATAATTTGTAGACATAATGCCGTTTCAAGCACATTTTCATCTAAAATTCATGGACAGGGCCCAAATAAGGAAACATGTCTGAGTGTAACTGATATCATTTTGGGGGTTAAAGTGTGACACTCTGGAGATGAATGAATGGTTGTGTCTTCTGTCTTTCAGAGTTAAACCTTCCACTCCGTCATGCTTGCTTGTGAATGGGGTTATGTCTGGTTCCTTTATAACTGAATGGGTGGTTATTCCAGTCTCAGAGAGAGGGGTGAGTGAGTGAGTATGTGTGTGTGTGTGTGTGTGCGTGTGTGTGTGTGTGTGTGTGTGTGGGGGGGGTGTCTCTGTGTGTGTGTGTGTGTGTGTGTGTGTGTGTGTGTGTGTGTGTGTGTGTGTGTGTGTGAGCGTCTGTGTCTCACAATGTGCGTGCAAAACACATTCTGCCTCTTACCAGACGAGACATCGATTTTTACAGCCGAAGATAAATTCCCGGATAAACACCAAACGTGCGTGCAGACTTTCAGACTTGGCGACCTTTTTGGTAGTGACATGCAATGTAATTACCTCTCTCTGAAATGCAACACTAACACCGTTAACCCACCGTGACCTTTTTTTCTTTCAAAGTTTCCCCCCCCCCTTTGCGTGTTCGACCAACTCCGAGCAGTGCAGCATTTCCGAGTGTGCACTGTACGTGCAGCCATGCGTGAAACGAGCCCTCTTATTGTGGAGTGCAGACTGCCACGACACGTGGCTACTATCCATCGATTCAGTCTCTCTCCCTAAATGTCCGTTTGCGTTGAGCGAGTATCTCGCCCACGTACTCTTTTTTTTTTTTTTTTTTCTCCTTTTTTTCCCCCTCGATTCCTTTGACAGTGAGTTTGATGGCACGTGCGCTTTGTTTCAAAGTGGAAGGTGTACACGGTAAACATATCTTTGCGCTCCTGAGCAGAGTTGATGACAGGTTGAGACATGGAGATCTGGAGCGTGCTTACTTTCGATTGTAACGATCAACATGCCATTTGATGGCACAAAAACTGTGAAAATGACAATGGAATATGCATGCATTTCTTTAGTGTTTATGTGTCTCCGTGTATCTCTGTCTCTGTCTGTCTCTTTATTTGTCTCCGTCTCTCTCTGTATATATGTATCTCTGTCTCTGTCATTCTGTCTCCGTCTCTCTCTCTCTCTCTGTGTCTCTGTCTCTGTCTGTGTCTGTCTGTCTGTCTTTCTGTCTCTGTCTCTTTCTCTGTCTGTCTCTCTCTCTCTCTCTTTCTCTCATTCTTTCTCTGATGGTTTGTCTCATGAATTGGTTAGAAGTAGATTAGCAAGGACAAACTGGAAGAAGAGGCTATGCCTAAAATATTAATCCTTGAATCTAAACGTTTTCTGAGCTCTCTCTCTCTCTCTCTCTCTCTCTCTCTCTCTCTCTCTCTCTCTCTCTCTCTCTCTCTCTCTCTCTCTCTCTCTCTCTCTCTGCCTCTTTCTCAGTGTGCCTTTGTGTGTCTATGCATGCTCCTCGAACATAATTTCTGAGCTGTATAGAACGTTTTGAAACAGCATGCACACAAAGCATGAATAGGAAAATGTATATCATCAACCGTGATAGGTCTGGCGGTATGTGGTTCGATCAGGGCTGTGTAAGTGCAGGGACTAGGGCATGCAGTCTTCTGATATAGGAACATCCTTCAGAGAGATGATCAGAATTGTGTGTGTGTGTGTGTGCGTGTGTGTGTCTGTGTGTGTGTGTGTGTATGTGCGTGTGTGTGTGTGTGTGTGTGTGTGTGTGTGTGTGTGTGTGTGTGTGTGTGTGTGTGTGTGTGTGTGTGTGTGTGTGTGTGTGTGTGTGTGTGTGTTTCTGGTAAGAAAAAAATTGTAGACATTTGTTGTCAAAAAAGAGCTGTGTGATAACACACTGTCATGTAAGAAGAGGATTATTCTAAAACCATCGGAAACACTCCTGACAAATTGTAGAAAATTGTTCTCAAAGAAAGCTTCAAATTCAGAATGATATATGTGTCAAAGAGCAATTTAGCAACATCAAAACCTTCCTTCTAAAAGACTCTAATGATGTGGACGTTTCGAATTTTGGTGGCACATATTTGAAAATGAAAACGTGATTATTTATCTGAATAATAGTTAATTTGTCCATGGACTGGGTCATCGTATTTCGAAAGAAGAATTACTTCTTGCCATCTGGAAACTGAAGTCCCAAAACGGCAAAATCAGTTATGTACAGAAATTCTGAAACACTTGGGAGCTAATTAATAGCTTTCGGAAGGAACTTGTCGATTAACCTATTTCAAGAGAGAAGACAGACACACAGACAGACAGACAGACAGAGTGATCGAAGGGAACTGAGGAGGCCAAGGGCTTCCTCAAACATCCCCCTCTAACCTCCACCCACCGACCCACCCACATAGTCTTGAAAAACAAACCCCCGTCTAGCAGTCAGGCCGTGAGACCTAAGATAAACCACTATTCCCGCCAACATCAGCCACCAACGGCTCTCAACACCTTCTCTTCAGAAGACCACTTCACAGACGATCGACAACGTTCCATGGAGCCGTCCAGACGAATTGGTCTGTCTGTCCCGCTTGACATATAACAATTCTGGTGAGACAGAAGGAGGGGAGTGGGTGGGAGAAAGGAACAGACACACACATACTTGGACAGGCGGCGGAGTAGAGACAGAGAAATTATTGTAGTTTGGTTGGTACAATGGAAGAGGGGGGCAGAGGAGAATTTAGGTATGTGTGTGGGGGGGTCGGGGGGGTCGGAAGGGTGCGGGGGGCGGGGGGGGGCGAGGGGGGGGGGGCAGAGAAGTTGGGAAGAACGGGGAATAAAGAGAAAGAGGAGACAGATAGACAGGGAGAAACACATAGAGAGGGGGACGGAGACAGATGGAAAGTGAGAGAGAAAGAGAGGAAGGAGGAAGGAGAGAATTACAAATAGGTAGGGAGACAGAGACAGATATAGGGAGACGGGCATATGGATAGACAAACACACACACACACACACACACACACACACACACACACACACACACACACACACACACACACAGGGAGAGAGAGGGGGGGAGCAGGTTATTTTTTCTGCATTGGCGACTGATTGGTCATGGAAGGGCGAGAAAAGGGAAAATTAAAAAAAATTAAAAAAAACAACAAAAAACAACAACAACAACAACAACAACAACAAAAAAAACAAAAAAAACGAAAGAAAGTTTTATGTTGTGAGGTTAAAGCAATAAGAGCAACATAATGTTTCATTTTACACCGGGCACTCTGTGCAACAACAACAAAAGAGAAGGAGAAAAAATTGTGAAAGCCAAGGGCTTCCTCAAACATCCCACTAACCTCCACCCGCCGACACCCTAAACAGCAATCTCTCTCTCTCTCTCTCTCTCTCTCTCTCTCTCTCTCTCTCTCTGCATATATATATATATATATATATATATATATATATATATATATATATATATATAAAATATATAAATATATATATTAATGCTCATGCATAAGGCATCTGACTTTTCGTCATGTAGTCTGTTATAAGGTCAGCCTGGTGTCATCCATCCTAAGGTTCTCTGGCATATTGATCTTGGAAAAGAAAACTGCATTTTCTTCTAAAAGAAAATAGCATTTTCTTTTACCCTGGGAAGGGGGGAATGTTATGGAGTGCCACAATCTGATTTCCTCGTACAGAGGAATTCAAACGCTATTGTTCATTTGCACGTGTTTTTTTGTTTTTGTTTTTGTTTTTTGTTGTTGTTTTTTTTGTACTGGTCATTGAGTATATTTTTCGCGGTTTAACTGGCTAGCGACACACAGTGTGTAACAGAGGCTTGGAAGAAAAAGGTCTCGCTGTTAGTGCTCTGTGGTTCTGGCCTACAGGTAATTACAAATTAGTTATTTTTCATTTGAGTTTAAAGACATGGTTATTCGTTTTGCGTGAGCATGTTTTGTGACGCATCGTAAATATAGTTAATGTTGTTATCCATATTTTGGTGGAACTATGCGTTGCAATATATTGTAAGCTTGGCTACACTGCAAATTGACCTAAGGACTGTATGTGCTGTGTACATATATTCACTAGAATGAAGAGCAAAGGAAGTATAGAGTTATGCTATCTCTATAGTTCTAAATGTTGAGAAACGTGGCCATGTTTTTCTTAACAACCTGGGAATCATTGTTAGATATTCTTTTCTCTTTATTAGTCCCGACGCATGGATAATTAATAAATGTTATGTAAGCAGCATGGCCTTAATGGGAAATTGTTATCGATAATTGGAGAGGCCGTGGATATTCCAAAATAAAACGTTGAACCAATATAAGAAGGGGCATAAATGGGAATGGATGAATTAGGTGAATGGGGAATGTGGAAAGTATATAAAGAGCATATATATATTACGGGTCTTAATACATCGTCCCAGAGTTCCGGAACAGACGTAGACAGTCCAGTCCGAGGAGACGGGATCAACACACAGTCCGAGGAGACGTGGTAGTGGCCCAGTCCGGGGAGACTGGAGCGGGACAGACCTGGCTGAGGTCTGATGTGGCTGGTGCAGCCTCGGGACAACACGTGTCTTCAAGACTAAGACCCGTCCGAAGAACTACGTAATTTGTGTGTGCGGGCCAATACTAAGACCAGAAGTGTGTTGTCTGTTTTCAGTTCGTGGACCCACAAAAACATTGAAGAACGAGAAGTCAGCATTCCCCAGACAAAACATCGAATGCCTGCGTTGTGTGTGCGCGTGTATATTAGTATATCAACTGCTTGTTAAGCAGCAACAATTTGTAATTTTTTTCTTGTTAAATCTTATAGGCTCAGGGACAATACCCTGTATCTGTTTTGTTTACGGAAGAGTGCGGGAGAATGAGACTGAACTCGCATGTGAATGTTTGTTGCCTCCCTTCAGTCTGTCCTTCACTTTCTTGCGTGACAGTAGATACCAATGGATATGCTGCATGATCTCTGAATGTTCATTACATAATTATGTTTGATATGAGGAAGAGATCAAGGAGAGGGACAAGACAAAAACAGAAGAACATCTACATTGACCCTTATTCGGGATTTTTGTATGTGTGGTTATTTTTTAGCGTTTCTTTTCCTTGTCCTTTTCATTACGTCCATTCGCATTTCGAAAACAATGCAATTAAAATGACATGTAGATGCACACACACACACACACACACACACACACACACACACAGAGGGTGAGAGAGACAGGGACAGACAGACAGAGACAGAAAGAGACAGAGGGAGACAAAGAGAGAGACGGACAGAGAGAGACAGAGAAGAAATATTAGGACACAGAACCGAGATTCAGAGATACAGAAACATAGACATCAATCTTAATCTCTTTAAACATGTCTCCAAAGGGAGCAGTAGAAGATTTAACATTGTAATCACCCACCCAAACAAACACCTTTGCACCCCATCCCTAATCACCTGCAAAATTAACTCCTTGGAAGCATTCGTGACGGGACACTTGGGGAAAACCGCTGTTTCTAACGACATCAGTCAACAGTGGCTCTCAACATCATCTATTTAGGAGATCGCTCCACAGACAATGGACGGACGATTCATGCAGTCATCCGGTCTGATTGCTATGACAGTCTGCCTTGAATAGCATGTACCGATTCAGACTAGAATAGAGTGCTTGGAAAGGAGTGAGAGAGACTGACGCTGAGGCACACAGACAGGGAGATGACTGGAGACACAGAGAAATGAGTGTGGTATTATTTTTCATTATGGTGGAAGGTCGGAGGTAAGAAAGAGATGCGAAAAGAGAGACAAAGAGAGAGAGAAGGACAAACACAAATGTGTCTAAGATAAGCGAGAGAGAAAGAAGACCAGAAAAGCTGTTTGTGTGTGTTTGTTTGTTTGTTTGTGTGTGTGTGTGTGTGTGTGTGTGTGTGTGTGTGTGTGTGTGTGTGTGTGTGTGTGTGTGTGTGTCTGCATGTGTCTGTGTGTGTCTGCGTGTGTCTGTGTTTGTGCATGAGTGTGTCTGTGTTTGCGTGTGTGACAGAGACAATGACGAAGAAGAAGAGAGGCTGAAGAAAGAAGAGAAAGAAAAAAAGTTAAACAAAACAAAAGCATCGCACACAGAAGAGGTCAGAGAGCATGGACCGACATAAGAACGAAAGAACACGCAAGACATACAAGGTAAACATATTTATCACCTGAGAGAAGGGAGGACCTTCCTTAATTTCAACCTCATCCATGCATTCCCCTATCCACCCACATACCCAAATCAGCCAAACACCTGACCCCAGAAACAACCCTCAGACAAGCAGTCAGACCATGGGAATGAGGACGAACCCCTGCTCCTGGCGATGGTACCCACCAGAAGTTCTCCACATCTCTCTAGGAGACCACTCCACAGACTGACGATCGACAACGTGTCATGGAGGCGTTCAGCTGGACTGGTTTGTCTCGCTTGACATGTAATGATTGATGTGAGTGAGGTGAAAGGGGAAAGGAGAGGGGAATAGGGGATGGAGGTGGGTGGGTGGTGAATCTGGCACACGGACATATATGCAGAGAACTGGAGACAGAAAAATATGATTGAAGTTTGTGTTTTATGTAGGTGGAATGTGGGAATAACAAGGAGACACAAAAGGAGACAGAAATGGAGAGAAAGACAAACAGAAGAAGAAGAAAATTGAAGAAATGTATGCGAGTGTGTGTGTGTGTGTGGGGGGGGGGTGGTGGCTGACAGTGACAGATACATAGAGACAGAGAAGAAGAGTGTCTAAGAAAAAAAAAAAGAAAGCAAAAATAAAATGAATGACATGCAGACGGGGTCAGAGAGGAGAAGCAGACAGAGAAAAAGAAGTAAAAAAAAAAAAACAGCACGCACGACAGACAAGGCAAAGACAAAGTTATATCGTCTCTTGTTTTCCGAGGTAATAGAGAGATCAATATTTTTTAACTCTCATCGCCAGCAAAACGTCGCCCCCAACCACCCACATACCCAAACCAACCAAACACCTGACCCCAGAAACAACCCTCAGACAAGCAGTCAGACCATAGGAATGAGGACAAACCCCTATTCCTGGCGATGGTACCCACCAGAAGTTCTCCACATCTCTCTAGGAGACCACTCCACAGACTGACGATCGACAACGTGTCATGGAGGCGTTCAGCTGGACTGGTTTGTCTCGCTTGACATGTAATGATTGATGTGAGTGAGGTGAAAGGGGAAAGGAGAGGGGAATAGGGGATGGAGGTGGGTGGGTGGTGAATCTGGCACACGAACAGATAAGCAAAGAACTAGAGACAGAAAGATATGATTGAGGTTTGTGTTTTATGTAGGTGGAGTGTGGGAATAACAAGGAGACACAAAAAAAGACAGAAATGGAGAGAAAGACAAACAGAAGAAGAAAATTGAAGAAATGTATGCGAGTGTGTGTGTGTGTGTGTGTGTGTGTGTGTGTGTGTGTGTGTGTGTGTGTGTGTGTGTGGGTGGGTGGGTGGGGTGGTGGTGGTGGCTGACAGTGACAGATACATAGAGACAGAGAAGAAGAGTGTCTAAGAAAAAAAAAAAAAGCAAAAATAAAACGAATGACATGCAGACGGGGTCAGAGAGGAGAAGCAGACAGAAAAAAACAAACAGCACGCACGACAGACAAGGCAAAAACAAAGTTATATACTCTCTTGTTTTCCGAGGTAATAGAAAGGCCAAGATCTTTCTGCAATTTCCATCTCCAGCTAGAAGTTCCCCCCATCCACTCACATACCCAAACCAACCAAACACCTGACCCCAGAAACAACCCTCAGACAAGCAGTCAGACCATAGGAATGAGGACAAACCCCTATTCCTGGCGATGGTACCCACCAGAAGCTCTCCACATCAAACTAGGAAACCACTCCACAGACTGACGATCGACAACGTGTCACGGAAGCGTTCAGCTGGACTGGTCTATATCTCACTTAAGGTATAGTAATTGTTGTGGGAGAGGGGGGGGGGGGGGGGAAGAAAGACAGACCAACAGAAAGACATTGGTTATCAGAGAGATGAATAGTAAAGGATTGAAGTGGCGGCTGGGGTGTGGGGGGTGGGGGAGGGTAGAGTGAGACACATCATTTTGCCTGACGGGGAACACAGAGAAAGATTTCGGTTTTGTGGGTAGATGATAAAGTTGGAGGTAAACAGAAGATGGAAAGAGAGGGAGAGAGAGAGAGAGGAGTACAAGTGTACACACACACTCTCTCTGTCTCTGTCTCTGTCTCTGTCTCTCTCTCTGT
>NC_134877.1:49018123-49025623 GCF_041734735.1 Babylonia areolata
TCGGTCTAAGTTGCTGAGATCCGTAATATCGTTTGACTTTGGCAGTGGGATTACTTTTGTTGATTTTAGTGAAGAGTGAACGTTGTTCTGTTCAATGCACAATTGTAAATGTATGTAAGAGAGTCTACTATGCAGGGTAAAGCAAGTTTGAGAACAAGCTCAAAAAAAGAAAATAATGCAGGGGAACTGAAATGTTTGAAATGCACAGATAATGGGAGAATGGTGACTGATTCTTTTTTTGGATGCGGTTATGTTGCGCACCAGATCTTTGTTATTTGTGTATATATGCTCGAGTAGTGTGGATGACGTCTTTGTGATTCTGGTTACACTGTGAATGAGTTGATGCAAACCAAAAAGATTAGTAGTTGAGTCCCACGCAGGTTGTGGATTGAATAGATTAATGTTGAAATCTTCTAGCAGAATGACATTTTGTAAATGCTATAAACATTGTCCATCATTTCTACAAACTCATCATACCAAGGAAACTTAGCTGAAGGATCTCTATACAAAACACGTACCAGGAGATGGGTGGACTCAGAAGGTTTGACCTCTAACCACATGCATTCCACATTAATGGTTTCTAATTCATGTCGTCTCTTTGTAAAATGGGAAATCATTTGATCAATCTGTTTCACCATAGTGATTTGCATCACGACGGGGAAAAAAAGGTCCTAGTTAGGTATCGATATGGCCTCGTTGCTGAAATGGGAATCAAGGCGCGTTTCCCTGAGTCCGATAATCATCAATAGGAGGGGAATCGTTACGTAGCATGCAAACACAATGAAGCTTATTGTACAAGTGACAAACATTCGATTGCCTATCGTACAAGTGATAAACATGTCTCTGGACAGAGGCAGTTATACTGACAGCCAGCCAGCCAGACAGAGACAGAGAAGGAGAGATAGAGAAAGAGAGGGAGGGAGGGAAGGGGGAAAGAGACAGAGAGACAAGCAGATATACACAGGTAGAGAGGGAGAGGTTCCGTCTATCTGCCTGTCTGCCTGCCTCTATCTGTTTGTCTGTCTGTATGTATGTATGTGTATATATATATATATATATATATATATATATATATATATATATATATATATATCACTCTTTCTCTCTCTCTTAGAACAACGGCAGATGTGTATGTCGGCCAAACTCCTAATGTCTCCACCGTTGCAAAATAAAGATTCGTTCATTCATCCATTCATTCAATCATTCATTCATTCATTCTCTCTCTCTCTCTCTCTCTCTCTCTCTCTCTCTCTATCTATCTATCTATCTATCTATCTATCTATCTCTCCATACCGCTTTTAGAATTTCTTTGTCGCGTTTTTGTTTCCTTCCAACGTTCTGAGTGTTAAGCTGGTCATCCTTGGTTCCTGATTTGTGTGTGCGTGAAGTGGGAAGGGTGGGTGTAAGGGGTGGGATGTTCCTGCAGAAAAGTTGAATGATGAGTTTGCACTGTTCCGTCCTTAGCCTTGGATACGTAGGGTACAAAGTTTCTAAAGTAAAACGAATGATCATTCCTCCTGTCTTGAACAGTTACGATTTCTAGTCGTTTCTTCTTCGTCTTCGTCTTCTTCTTCTTCTTTCTTTCCTTTCTTCCTTTTTCGTAGTGAGGTATTTCAACTCGTTCTCTGCTCGTAGGTGGGATTACGTCTGATTTCTTTAAAAAAAAAAAAAAAAAAATGTACGACAGGTGTTTGTGTGCGTATATGTGTTTGAGTGGTGGGTGGGTGGGTAGCGTCTAAGGTCGATTATGTGCGTGCGTGATAGAGTGCGCGATGTGGTGTAGTGTGGTGTGTATGCATATATGTGCGATGTATATATATATATATATATATATATATATATATATATATATATATGTGTGTGTGTGTGTGTGTGTGTGTGTGTGTGTGTGTGTGTGTGTGTGTGTGTGTGTGTGTGTGAAATAGAGAGACAGACAGAGAGACAGAGGGTGAAGTTGTTTCGCCTTTTCATTACAGACGCTAAACTTCTTTTGAATGGTACCTTTTCATTTCAAACTAGAACGAAAGTTGTTGCTGACCTTTCTATGGGCTTATGTGATGCAGAGACAAAACAGCAACACTCAGATATCTTGGGGTCGTTTTCATATTATATGTTTCTGCTCTATACTTGTCATTTCAAAGACAATGCTTTGTTCCACATTTTTTTGTTAAAGATTATAAGAAAACAAGAATGCCCTGTCCAAACCCAAGCTGTTTCCCTCCCTCCCAGTCCCCTTTGTTACATTTTTTTCCTAATCACGTATAATATGAAATGAACGGCAGCTGTATATATATCTGGTGATCAAAAGGTTACTACATGCATAAAACAAGGAAAAAGGTCTACCGAGGTCTAATACCCTATTCACAGTCGCACATATTCACTTTAAGACTAGGTTTAAGAATGAGTCTATAAGAACTGCGGACAGGAATCTAACAAAACTGTAATAGATACCTCGACATGCATTACGTCCAGCAGTCATTCTGTCAAACTTATTCCAAACAACAAAAGTTGTCCACAGCAGTGTTGCCAGCTGTCGAAACTTTCGCAACAGATAACCAGGACCATGCCTGCAGAATGTTTTGTACCATCCCAAATCATATCCAACAACTTCGCGTTGCTTGTATTTGACGTTTTTAAGTAATGAAATATAACACATTCAGCAAGGGTGATTTTTTTTTTTTTTCACAAGGTTTCATATAAGCGACGTTCTTGTAACCACGGTTGATCTTTCAACACGCAAGAGCTCGTAGCTACGTAGTGCTAGTGCTTCTTAAGAGGAGAAAATTTGCAGGAGGTTTACAATTGAGAACGAAAACAATAAAAGCAATGGAAATACCGCTGAACTTTTTGTTTTCTTTCTGCGTGGGCAAAAGGAGCGTATCAATACCAAAGTGTATGCTGTATAGCACAGCAAATTGACAATGATAACTCATTCCCGCCATTCCCGCGCGGTCTCCATTCGATTGTTCAGGTTGTACACAGACATACTATACAAATATATTCATTTCACATACTATACAAATGTATTTATTTCACATACTATACAAATATATTCACTTCAAGTACGTGCTTTGTTATAGTCCCCTTCCTCTATCCTCAACACCTCTGCCCTCTCCAGAAATTCACTGGTGGCATACTGAGTGCAACACCAAAAGAATATGATTTTCTTGAATTCTGCAGGGGAAAACCGTAAAGCCAAACTGATGACTCACAGTGGACAGAAAGATTCCCACTGCTGAAAGGGTTTCTGTGATGAATGGTTGGAAAGGGAGTGAACAGGAAGTTCGGCCAATGGATATTTGGAACTCATCAGCATGGAGTTCGTCGTTTTTGACCTTTCCTACTGACATCAAGAATGAGTTTTCCTGGACAGTCTATAAGGAAAACAAAATGAAAGTAATTATAGAATTGTGTTTTCTTTCATTATAGAGGCCTGTCCACTTTGCCAGACTCATTCGATCTCTGTCTCCCTGAATATACAATATATATATATATATATATATATGTATATATATATATATATATATATATAAAGAGAGAGAGAGAGAGAGAGAGAGAGATAGCCGTGAACTCGAGTTGTTTATTATTATAAAGGGGCCGGTACAAAAGAACTATTGATTGATTTACTAAATTATAGGATGGGAAAGATCCACGCACTGGCCAAGGGACATATAGCACGCCAGTAACAAAAGGGTTTTTCTGTTGTTTTATTTACAGTAGTTAAAAGAAGATAAGAAGAGAAACAAGGAGAGATAAGAAGACAATGCAGCGATATGGCGATGGCGCTGGCCGTTGTAGCAACACACACTGACAATAAAAGCAATGGAAATACCGCTGAACTTTTTGTTTTCTTTCTGCGTGGGCAAAAGGAGCGTATCAATACCAAAGTGTATGCTGTGTAGCACAGCAAATTGACAATGATAACTCTGCCGCTGCTCTGTACCCTTAAAGTGAGGTGAATGTAATTAAGCACGGTGAGTTTTATGATCTTAGTGTTCACTCGCGCCATCCCCGCGCGGTCTCCATTCGATTGTTCAGGTTGTACACAGACATACTATACAAATGTATTCATTTCACATACTATACAAATATATTCACTTCAAGTACGTGCTTTGTTATAGTCTCCTTCCTCTATCATCAGCACCTCTGCCCTCTTCAGAAATTCACTGGTGGCATACTGAGTGCAACACCAAAAGAATATGATTTTCTTGAATTCTGCAGGGGAAAACCGTAAAGCCAAACTGATGACTCACAGTGGACAGAAAGATTCCCACTGCTGAAAGGGTTTCTGTGATGAATGGTTGGAAAGGGAGTGAACAGGAAGTTCGGCCAATGGATATTTGGAACTCATCAGCATGGAGTTCGTCGTTTTTGACCTTTCCTACTGACATCAAGAATGAGTTTTCCTGGACAGTCTATAAGGAAAACAAAATGAAAGTAATTATAGAATTGTGTTTTCTTTTTTTTATAGAGGCCTGTCCACTTTGCCAGACTCATTCGATCTCTGTCTCCCTGAATATACAATATATATATATATATATATATATATATATATATATATATATATATAAAGAGAGAGAGAGAGAGAGAGAGAGAGCCGTGAACTCGAGTTTTTTATTATTATAAAGGGGCCGGTACAAAAGAACTATTGATTGATTTACTGAATTATAGGATGGGAAAGATCCACGCACTGGCCAAGGGACATGTAGCACGCCAGTAACAAAAGGGTTTTTCTGTTGTTTTATTTACAGTAGTTATAAGAAGATAAGAAGAGAAACAAGGAGAGATAAGAAGACAATAAAAGCAATGGAAATACCGCTGAACTTTTTGTTTTCTTTCTGCGTGGGCAAAAGGAGCGTATCAATACCAAAGTGTATGCTGTGTAGCACAGCAAATTGACAATGATAACTCTGCCGCTGCTCTGTACCCTTAAAGTGAGGTGAATGTAATTAAGCACGGTGAGTTTTATGATCTTAGTGTTCACTCGCGCCATCCCCGCGCGGTCTCCATTCGATTGTTCAGGTTGTACACAGACACACTATACAAATGTATTCATTTCACATACTCTACAAATGTATTCATTTCACATACTATACAAATATATTCACTTCAAGTACGTGCTTTGTTATAGTCTCCTTCCTCTATCCTCAGCACCTCTGCCCTCTTCAGAAATTCACTGGTGGCATACTGAGTGCAACACCAAAAGAATATGATTTTCGTGAATTCTGCAGGGGAAAACCGTAAAGCCAAACTGAGGACTCACAGTGGACAGAAAGATTCCCACTGCTGAAAGGGTTTCTGTGATGAATGGTCGGGAAAGAAGTGTACAGGAAGTTCGGCCATTGGATATTTGGAACTCATCAGCATGCAGTTCGTCGTTTTTGACCTTTCCTGCTGACTTATCAAGAATGAGTTTTCCTGGACAGTCTATAAGGAAAACAAAATGAAAGTAATTATAGAATTGTGTTTTCTTTCATTATAGAGGCCTGTCCACTTTGCCAGACTCATTCGATCTCTGTCTCCCTGAATATACAATATATATATATATATATATATATATATATATATATATATATATATATATATATATATAAAGAGAGAGAGAGAGAGATAGCCGTGAACTCGAATTGTCTATTATTATAAAGGGGCCGGTACAAAAGAACTATTGATTGATTTACTGAATTAGAGGATAGAAAAGATCCACGCACTGGCCAAGGGACATGTAGGACGCCAGTAACAAAAGGGTTTTCTGTTGTTTTATTTACAGTAGTTATAAGAAGATAAGAAGAGAAACAAGAAGAGATAAGAAGACAATGCAGCGATATGGCGATGACGCTGGCCGTTGTAGCAACACACACTGCTTGCAACACAGCGAGAGAGAGAGAGAGAGAGAGAGAGAGAGAGAGAGCAGGCTCTTGCCAGTGACTGGCCAGGTGGAAAATGACCATTGGTCACACTCTGTCACTATTTATACAGGTTAAGCGAACTTCAATGACGCCAGCGTGACCCGTGAAACAAAAGGGCCCGAAACAGGCTAAATTTGATTAGAATTATGTTTGTTACAAAGTGTACAGTGATAGATTTCTAAATGATTCCTGAACCGATTTACGTGGGATTGGTCACAAAAGATACAGCTCAACACCTACTTTCTAATGAGTATAAAGTGAAGTGTTGATTATTTAAGATGAATTCATGATCTTCATTTAAGTCACCCGAAAAGGGTCAGTTTTAGCGAGCTTGTCGCTGAAAATTACAAACTGCGTTAAATCAGTTTAATGCAGGCAAACACAAATGGTATAGATTCAAATTTGGAATGGCGTCGTGCCTTATGCCCGAGTCATTGAAAACCGGCGAGTTAGCTGCGAAAAAAGCGTCCGCTATACAGCTCGTGCGTGAAGCAGTGTATATATATATATATATATATATATATATATATATATATATATATATATATATGTGTGTGTGTGTGTGTGTGTGTGTGTGTGTGTCCATCTGTGTCTGTCTGCATGTATTATTCATTGGGATGAGACATCGATATCGTAGCGTAATGAAAACTGCAGTGCAAAGAGAGAGGATATAGAAATTCTATTCGTGCGTGCAGACATAATACTTATCGAACATTATTAGCGAAATGAAATGCACTTCTCGGTGATACAACATTAATGCCCATTATCATTTTGTGACATGTTAACTTCAAAGTTCCCCTTTGTGTGTTCCGCCTGCTCCGAGCTTAGCAGCATTTTGGAGCTTCGATTGTAATAATGACAATAATTATTCACAACTTTTCTATGGCGCGATATCCAGTACTAATGCTGTTCAAAGCGCCTTACATCATCGAGCCAGATATAAACATAACATAAAACATTACAACAGCTCAATCCAATGCGTTCACAGAATGAATAAAACAGCATGATCCGCCAAGCAATAAAAATATCAAATAAATAATGCTTAGAAAGAAAAGAAAAGAAATACATTCCCAAAAAAACACCAATTTTTAGACACACACACTCATGTGCGCGCACACTCACAATTCATACACACATGAACGTGTGCGCGCGCGCCCAGACACATTAAATATATCAATTGCGCTAAAACAGGATTACGTGAATATAAATATCTCTAGCATAAAATTCCATGTGGCGAACTGACTTTGGACTATCAGTCATCATGCGTGAAATGAGCCCTCCTATCTTGGAGTGCTTACTATTGGCTGCTATCCATCGGCTCAGTTTCCCTCTACTAGTTCTTTTGTGATTCATCGGGTACCTCGCCCACGTAGGTTTCTGTGTTGTTGTGGGAGTGAGGAATTTTGTTTAACTCACTCAGTACGGCCAGTCCTCTCTTCTCCTCTACACACACCCCTCGGATGTCCAGTGGGTGTCTGAATGACCCAACCTTTAGCTTCCGTCGTCAGAATTGTGGTATTCTTTGTCAACACTCACGTCTTCAGTATAAGAGCCTTCCGCTTGTAATATTTTGATGGTGGCAACTGGGATGAAA
>NC_134877.1:49033123-49048123 GCF_041734735.1 Babylonia areolata
GTTTCTCTTCATGACTTGGGGTTAACTCTCTCCATACGAACGGCGAAAGAGACGACGTTAACAGCGTTTCACCCCAATTATCATCATCAAAATATTGCAAGCGGAAGGCTTTTGTACTGAAGAGGTGAATGTTGACAAAGAATACCACAATTCTGACGACGGAAGCTAAATTGAGTTGGGTCATTCAGACACCCATAGGACATCCGAGGGGTCTGTGTAGAGGAGAAGAGAGGACTGGCCGTAATGTGTGAGTTAAAGCGGGTTTCTTACGGGTTAATTGAATGGTGACTTGAATGAGTGAGGAGTTCATGTGTATGTGCATGAGCGAGAGAGATGGAGATAGAGAAAGGGGTGGGGGAGAGAGAGAGGGAGAGAGAAAGAAAGCAACAGACAGAAATAACGAGACAGAGAGAGAAAGCTAAGAGAGAGAGAGAGAGTGGAGAAGAGGGAGTCACCTGTTCATGCCAAGCACAAAATAACCATGGATACATGTGAACAATAAAGCAAAGATGCATACACAGTCTCATTTGTCTGTGTTTGTTCACAGGGCAGACATCTCGATTTCAGAGTTCAGAAAAGAAACAACGCGGAGGAAAAAATATAGAAAACAAACACGTATAGCACTAAAACAAAGAGATCTTCGTAAACCGCGTGCACTGAAATCTAAGACTTCCTGAAACGCTAATATCATTTATACACCGTGACTTTTCAGCATCAAAGTTCCCCCCCCCCCTTTTGTGTTCGACCAACTCCAAACAGTGCCGCATTTCCAAGTGTGCACCTTGCGTGCTGCCATCCGTGAAACGAGCCCTCTTATTATGGAGTGCAGACTGCCACGCCATGTGGCTACTATCCATCGATTCATTTCCGCCCTAATTGTCCCGTGTGTGTTGCGCCGGTATCTCGCCCACGTAACTTTTTTCCTTCTTGTTTTTTTTTTTTTTTTAACGTTTTCCTTGATTCATTTGACCATGAATTTGATGGCACGCGCGCGTTGTTTCAAATAGTAGACAGACACGGAAAACACAGCTTTTTGCTCCAATGGAGAAGAGAGAAAGGCCGAAAAGGTCGCCCAATTACATTTGCAATAATAGTTAGAGCCTTTCGAAGAAATGTGAAATTGTCCGAATTTCATGAAAGCACGCAGATGTCATTCTCTCCATGTCTCTGACACTGTGTCTCAGTCTCCATCCTTACCCCACTGTGTCTCTTGTTTTTATGTGACTGTCTCTGTGCCTATTTCTGCCTCTGTTTCCGTCTCTGTCTCTATTTCTCTCTCCGTTTCTATATGCCTATATCTCTCTCTAGCTCTGTCTCTGTCTTTGTCTCTGTCTCTGTCTGTCTGTCTGTCTGTCTGTCTGTCTGTCTGTCTCTCTCTCTCTCTCTCTCTCTCTCTCTCTCTCTCTCTCTCTCTCCCCCTCTCTAGTTCCCCCTCTCTTTAGCTTTCTTCCTGTCTTTCCCTCTCTGTATAATCGTTCAGATCTATAGTAAGGTGTGCAGGACGTCAAGATACGAAGAAATAAAATACGCCAGTAAGGTAGAAGGGTCTCCGGGTTCACGGTTGTGCTTCTTGGGTACCCACTTGGGTAGCTGACCTGGTTGGTAGTGTAGACACTCGTGGTAAACGGCAACAAATATGACACACAGATAGTAGAATTTTGTTTGCTAAAGTCTTGCAAAATCCTATATAATGCAATGTGTAGTGTGTGTGTGTGTGTGTGTGTGTGTGTGTGTGTGTGTGTGTGTGTGTGTTGTGTGCGCATGCGTGCGTGCATTCTTATTTGTCTGCGAATGTGTGCGTTATGTAATAGACATGATAGTATATGCTTTTTACTCTCCATATGCCCAGGAAATGTATTTGTATTGACACTTTTCCCTCTCACCACTCGTTTTTGGTTGTTTTTTGTTGTTGTTTTTCTCTGAAACTAAAAAAAAACCCCAGTGAATATGACATGTTGTCGGATAATTAAGATACTACAAATCCCTTTTCAATACTTTCAGTTTGCAAAACAGTTCCAAAAAGAAAAGAAATGCCCACAACACAAACAAGAAAAAGTCCTATTCTTGACTTCTGGTTCATATTAAGTGTGTTGTCGACGTTCAAAGAGTTAAGATTTAGATATAAAATGGAGACATCAGTGTGAGAGAAAGAGACTGACTCATAGAGAAAGAAAAATATATAAACAAATAGAGACAGAGAAACAGAGAGAGAGAGATTGTTTTTTTGTTTGTTTGGTGTGTGTGGGTTTTTTTATGGCAGACAAAAACTGAATTTGTTGAGGTTCGCGTGAATGATCTGCCGGGGAAAAAAAGTTAAAATGAAATATGTATACCAACTTCGTGACCTGTAACTTTGGAAAGGACAGACCAAGTGTATTCCTTTCTTCAGAGATCAGCAACAAATTGACACGTACCTCGCCAATATCTCCTCCTATCATCACCCCATTTCAGCCCCCCCCCCCCCCCATCACCCCCCTACCCCCCCACACACACACATATAATGAAGCAGACAGGAAATCATAGGACACGACCCGAGACAGCTCATTTCCTCCCAGTCTATCGAGATTCGAAAATGTTGCTTTTAACAAAAAGAATAGGGATAATACAGCCTGCTTTCTTAGCATTCCTCACTCTCTGGAAGGTAAAACGTAGACTGGTAATTCTGTTGTACAGACATTCAGAAATGTGTGGGCTGAAGGTTGCTTTTTACACAGTATTAAAGCTTTGATATCAGCAGCTTGTTTGTTTGTTTGTTGTTGTTTGCACCCTGTATGTGTGCGCGTCGATGTGTATCAAGCGTATGTTTTCTTTGTGTATCTGCAAGTGAAAGTAACTACACGCTTCCTTCTATGATTACAGGTTTACAAATTCATGCGCAGAAGCGTATCATGTGGGGAGTGTATTATTTACGGCGTGTAACTTCTTGGAATTCTCTGTGTATCCTATTTACATATAAATTATGGCTGTAATCTGTAACATTGTGTAAGCTTGTTTGTCCATGTCAGTTTGCTTTTTGCAAAGTCTCACCTTTGAATTTGCTGCTTGTGCACACCTCTTCTGCTCTTCCTCTAAGCAACGAACTCTATTCGTGACAGATACAAAGCTTCCATATCTCACGCTCTTAAAAGACTATTTACATAAATGTATTTTAGAAAAAAAATAACTTTTACTTTCAACATACTGAATAATCTTACTTACCACTTTTCACGTATCCTCTCCTTTATTTCTCTTCAAAAAAAAGCAACTCCACCTCTAAAACCCTTCCTCTCAAACGTCCCTCTACCCATCTAACCACCACTACCACCACTACCCTCCTTCCCCGACAATCCCTTCCGACCCCGCACCCCCACACACACCCCCGACCCTCGAAAAAAGAAGTGAAGTCACTCACACAGCAGGTAGTCCACACCACAAGAAGAAAATTAATTTCCGGTTTTCCGCTGGAGACAGAAAATGTCTGGAGGCCAAGCTGTGAACACGTAGTGGTACGAAAGTGTAGCCGGTGAGAATTCCGGAGAAAGACAAATTGGACAGGACAAGGTTTCCTTGAATGCTGTGCCTAAAACAACTCAGTCAAGTGACGTGGTCCCGTCGATAGTTTAGGACACAGTGTGGTGCTGTCTTGCCTGACTCAGACACGACATCGCAGATTTGTTTCTGTCAGCTGAAGAATGGAACTGTAAAGAGTTGGGATGGAGGAGGAGGGAGGGGGTAACTGTGTGGAGGGGTGTGGGTGTGTGGGGTGGATTGTAGGATATGGAGAGCGGTCGGTGTAGGTTTGGGGGGCAGAAGGCAGTTACGCTATCATTGTTTCTTGTGTGATGAAGCGTTGTCTTCAGAGATTTGAATGGTTGTCTCCCATATCTCTGTCTGTCTGCCCCCCCGCCCCCCCCCCACCCCCAGCTCCACCGCTCTCTCTCTCTCTCTCTCTCTCTCTCTCTCTCTCTCTCTCTCCACACGCACACACACACACACACACATATATATATACATATATACACACACACACACACACATATACATATATATATATATATATATATATGAATGTATCTATGTGTGTATATGTATGTGTAAATATATATGTATGTATATATATATATATATATATATGTATAGATCAAATATATTAGTTATCAAACAATAATATGCATCTATTTTTCTTCCTTTTTTTCTCTAATCTACAGCTCTGTTGCTAAGTTCGTTCACGATGACTTTCATAGTGATTTTCATCTTCATTCATATACAAAAAAAGAAGAAGAATCTAAAACAAATAACAAACGAAAAATGAAACAATAAAACACCTTCATTAAACCAGATTGTACTTTTCATTCCGTTATCACTAACCAACTCATTCTCTGAAACCTTTCACAACCTCCTCCTCCTCCACCCCCTATTTCCTTCCTTCCAGTCCGAAAAGGGAAGTCACTCACTCAGCAGGTAGTCTATATCACAAGAAGAAAATTCATTTCCGGTCTTCCGGTTGGGGCCGTGGAGAAAAAAAAAAAGTCAAGAGTCTAGAAATCATGCTTTTGAGAACACAGCGTGTGAGAAAACTGTCAGAGAGAGAAAACAAAATTTAAGAATGAAATGATATACAGAGAAGAGCTGTGTTCAGTACTGACTTTAACAACAACTCAGACAAGTGCCGTAGTCAGTCGATATCGTCTCTTGCACAGTATGATACTGTCTGCCCTCTTTCTTTTTCTTTTTCTTTTTTTTTTTTTTTTTTTTTTCGTCTTCTTGTTCGTTCCTTGTTTCTTTTTCATTGACAAAAATTCGGTAACAGGAATACAGTTTGGAGAAGGATCGATTCTGAATGGGTGTTTGGAGGATGGGTATTGAGAGAGGGGGGGGGGGGCAGTTGGGGGGGGGGGGGGGGCGGGGGAGCGGCGGGAGGTTGGAAAGGAGACAAGGGAAAGTGGGTATTTGGGGGGGGTGGGGGGTGGAGCAAGGGGGAGCAACTTTAGGCTCGTATTTCTGAAGTAAAATTTCTAACACACTGGGAAGGTTAGATCGGGTTTCTAAAAATTGCAGAGTTATCTCTCTTTTTCTGTCTCTCTGTCCCTGTCTCTGCCTGTCTGTCTGTCTGTCTGTCTGCCTCTCTCTCTCTCTCTCTCTCTCTCTTATTTTGTGCTTTGGTGTCCAGTTGTAAAACCTTCGAGCACTACTCATACCAGTGACACATCGCTCGCCATCTTCCATTTACTGTATGACGATGTTCTTTTTTTTTCTTTTTTTTTTTTTTTTTCCTTCACAGATTCGTCGTTGATGGTTTCGATTTCAATGAGTCGTTTTGATTTTTGCCACGCAGGAAGCGGAGCACAGATGTAACTAGCTGTGTGGAGTCACGTCTTCAGCTGGTAACAATGAATAAAAAATATATATATATATATATATAAAATTTAATGCCAAGCATGATCGTGAAGTCTTGCCAGCAGTATATCCCATTGCGCTTTGTCTAGGCGTTGGATACATGACTTTTTTTTTTTTTTCCGGTGGGGGGTTGGGGGGGGGGTCGTTTTCAGGGTGGGGTGGCTTGGGAGGTGCGGGTTCTTCTACAAAAGTTTGCCAGAGGGGGTTCTTTTCAGTGCGCTAAGTGCGTGCGTGCTCAAAACCAGAAGTAAACTTTTGGAAAGGGATTATCAAATTCAGAATTAACTGGGATTATCAAATTTCAGAATTAACTTTTTTTTTCCTCAAAAAATGAAATTACCCAATAACAGCTGATTACTTTATTATCGATGACATAACTGCGGAAAAGGTGTTTGGAACTAAATAGTTATAGGCACTTTTTTTTCTTAAAACTAATTTACCTCTCTCTCTCTCTCTCTCTCTCTCTCTCTCTCTCTCTCTCTCTCTCTCTCTCTCTCTCTCTCTCTCTCTCTCTCTGTACATTTTTTTTCAATACACATATGTCCCTCTCTCTCTTCTCCCCCTCTCTCTCTGTCTCTCTCACACACACACGCTCACAGACACGCACACACACACACACACACACACACACACACACACACACACACACACACACACACACACACACACACACACACACACACACACACACACACACACACACACACACACACACGTAATATCTAATCGTCTGCATTGAATTCACATCAGACTGTAGTTCGTCTGGTGCTGGCATTGTGTGAAATATCGCCTTTTTAAAACTCTCTCTCGAAAAGGTGATAAAACATATTGATCAGTGTGCTCGCGTGAATTTCCTTTGGAAGTCCAGACAGCAACGTCAGACATATAAATAGCGAGAGCGAGAGAACTTTTTTTTTTTTTTTTTTTTTAAAGAGGCGACACTGAATGCGCGTACGTGTGAGCCCGACGTTTCTGTGTGTGTGAATGGTGGGGGGAATGGAAGTGGATGCGGATGTAGAGAGGGAAGGGGAATGTATGTGTGTGTGTGTGTGTGTGTGTGTGTGTGTGTGTGTGTGTGTGTGTGTGTGTGTGTGTGTGTGTGTGTTTGTGTGTGTTTGTGTGTGTGTGTGTTTGGCGGGATGTAAGGATTGCGGGAAAGAATGAAGTCGGAAAGGCGGAAGTGTGTTGTTCGATATAAAAGCATGCGCGCGCGCGCGTATGTGTGTGTGTGCTTGCGTGCATGCGTTGTGTGTTCCCTAATTTGAATCTGCATCACTGCGCATCAGTGTTTGTGTTCACGTATATAATTATGTGTGTGAGTCTGGGTTCATTTGCATTCGATTAATTGCATGAGTGGAATATATCTACTCTGTGCATGCGTATGTATGTATGTATGTATTTACATGTGTATTTGCGTCTGCGTGCACGCACTGGGGAGAATTTTAAAAAAAAATGTCCTGCTATATATTCAAAGCATCCCAGTCTCCCATTAACTCTAATCCGCCCTTCCTTTTGATCTTGACGTCCCCCCCCCCCCTTTCCCCCCTACCCCTACTTTGTGATAACAGGATACATTAACGGCCTACCTTGCGAGTCGTACTCTTCAAAGAGACCTTTTGCTCTTTTTGCGTGTGCTTGCTAAACAACAACGTTACGTTACTGTGAACCGTTTCTCTTCATTGAATTAGTAAGCACCCTGCAGGGGTTATTGAAGAAAGGGTGCCGTTAAACCCCCTATAATGAAAAGGAGGAAGAGGAGGAGCAGGAGGAGGAAAAGGAGGAGAAAAGAGGATTGGAACTAAAGGAAGAACGAGCAGAGTGAGGAGGACGGCGCTGAAAATGATGATGAAGATGATTATATATAGATTGCCACTCCAGCATCGGTCTACACAGCCACAGCAGGAAGTGCAATGCCCGGCAATGACTGAATTTCTGGTGCAGCCATCGTCTCTCGAGAAGGAATGAGGCTGACGACGTATATATATATATATATATATATATATATATATATATATATATATATATGTGTGTGTGTGTGTGTGTGTGTGTGTGTGTGTGTGTGTGTGTGTGTGTGTGTGTGGCAATATCCACATTACTTTCCCTGTACTTTCCCGTTCATATGACGGGAAAAAAGAAATTGTTAGTTGGCTAATAAAATTACAATACCCACTCTACATTTCTTCCCCTCCATACCACTCTTTAACTGCCCTTTTTTATGCCATTCAAGAGGGGAAGAAAAGTAAATTATATATTACAACGTTATTTAAACAAATTTACAAGTTTTCTCCGAAAAAAGACGAACGAAAGTAAGTGGAAAGGCACACAGGGGAAGAAATGTGGATATTATATATATATATATATATATATATATATATATATGTGTGTGTGTGTGTGTGTGTGTGTGTGTGTGTGTGTGTGTGTGTGTGTGTGTGTGTGTGTGTGTGTGTGTGTGTGTGTGTGTGTGTGTGAAACACTTTCATGTCGCACATATTTTAATGAATCGTGTGGGCCAATGTAGAAGGAAAAGTTTACAGTGTGTGTGTGTGTGTGTGTGTGTGTGTGTGTGTGTGTGTGTGTGTGTGTGTGTTCAATTGTTATGGTCGCAAAATGTTTCCCAGCTGGCTGTGAGTTTTCGAACAACTTCCTCTGCTAAAAGAAAACACTCAAATAAACCCACTTTGATTTAACATCAAGTTGGGGAAAACGTGAAAAGACAACAACAAAAAAACAATGTCCCGGTGCCTGAATCCCTGATACTGTTGGGAAGTTATTTCAAACTGTTGTAGTTTATTCATGACGCTTTTCACATGCGAAAAAAAGCAACCGCTTTTACATAACCGTTAAAGTTGAGAACTACCATTTCCCTCGATTTTCGTGGTGGTTTCGTTGTGTTTTTCTGAAAGCTGACTTGAAGCGCCAAGCAGTTGTCGCTTAGAAAGCGTGCAAGATGCAGAAGCGCCAGTTTCTGTTTCGAAGGTCAAGTGTTCACAAGTTCTAAGAGCACAAGATGGTTGGGAAGCAGGTTCTAAAAAGCACGTCGTGTGGATGAAGATTGTGCAATATCCACACTCCCCCCCACCCCCCACTTCAAGACGGAATGAGTAGTGTTCACAACAAAAGCATAAACGTTCACTCCGCCAGTCACACAGAGGAGTGGAGGGGAATAAATGTGAATATCGCCAGATTGTGTTCAGATGCATTTTGACATAAATTATGGTATACCAAAGTGTGCATGTGTTGCCCAGGTGTATGTTGACAACAGACATTCCTTGCTATGACTCGTCCTTATGACACGTACAATATTGCTTCAACTTGTGCCATGAAATTTGGAACATGGAGCTGTGGTTTTCCGTAACTAATTCGTGGAATTTGTAAGGCAAGTGGTAAAGCATCGTTTGTTCGTATTACTACTAACGCTTTGTCTATCCGTGTCTGTTTGCTTTTGTGTCTGCCTGTCTGTCAAGCTTAAATTTGACACTTGTTAATTTACGAATCTTTCCAATGAATCTGCAGTTGCTGTATGAGTCGGGGATTTAAAAAAAACGATCTCTTAAGCCAAGCATTCCTTGAACTAATATTATATTTGCTTCTACACTTTATTTTTCTGACAGGCTCCAATAAATACGTTTTGGTGTGTCTGATGAGTTAGATCAGGACCCAAACTTCAGTATGTATTTTTATTTTTTTATTATTATTTTTGTTTGTTTTGTGGGTTCGTTTGTTTTTGTGTTTTTTTGTTTGTTTGTTTGTTTGTTGTTGTTTTTTTCTGTTTTTTGTTTGTTGGTTTTTTGTTTGTTTGTTTGTTTGTTTTAGGTCGATATAAATTAGATAACGTACTATATACATTTAAGACTGTTTTTTGCTGTTTTTGGTGCTTTTTTCAGTCTAGGTATCATGCAACAATGAATCAGTCAAGATCAAACAAAAGTTTATAAGGGGGAGATTGGAAAAGTTCTTTTATGATCATAAGCTTTTTTGTTTGTGTAAGAAAAGTTTACAATAACTATGATTAGAAGTTTTGTAAGTGCGCGTTCAATCGTGTTCGTGTGTGTGTGTGTGTGTGTGTGTGTGTGTGTGTGTGTGTGTTTCCTAATATGAAACCGCATCATGTTCGGCACGCAAGATTGTTGTTTCCTGTTAGTTTGGCAACTTGTAGAACTAATTTTCAAACAGTCAGTCTCACTTACCGTTAGAGAACTTCCAAGCGATTAATTCCTTTAATATATAGCAATACCTTTAATACGTAATTGAATATGTTCTATATCTGTCGCTTATTCTCATTTCAAAGAAAGAAATAATTTACTCTGTGATAGACGATACCACGATGTTGATGACATGAACAGTAATGAAATCAACTGGCTGCATTTGATTCATTTCCCCACTTGTGCTGATGAAATGGAATATACTCCAGGGTTTGCAACATGAGGCAGCACAAGCTGAACACAGAAAACAATATCCGTCCTTTCCCCAGCTCATTTTCTGACAAAAATACATTTGTAGAATAATAAATCTAGCCATAAGAGTGAAAGCAAACCGAAACAACAACAAAACACTCTTGTGGTTCGTCCGTCTGGATCGACGAGGACCATCTAGTCATCCTGGGGGGTGGGTGGGTTGGGCTCTGTGGGTGCGCAGATGACTGGTCAGGCCAATCCGCGCCTGGAAGGTTCTGACGCAGTGTGGACAGGGGATGGTGGCGGCTGTCGGGGACTTGCTGGCACTGCTTTTCCTGGCCTGTCTGCGTTGCTCTGCTGCAGCGATTCTGTTGGCCTCACAGGATTTGGCGCCTTTGTGGACAGCTGAACGCCACTTTGGTCTGTCCATTGCATTCAGCTCCCATGTGTCGTGGCTGATGTTGAAGGCCTTCAGAGAAGCTTTCAGAGTGTCTTTGAAGCGCTTCTTTTGGCCTCCATGGGAGCGCTTGCCATGTTAGAGTTTGCCATACAGCAGTTTCTTGGGGAGCCGGTGGTCTAGCATGCGAACTACATGGCCTGCCCAGCGCAGCTGGGCCTGCATCAAGATGATGTAGATGTTGGGCAAGTTTGCACGAGTGAGCACCTCTGTATCAGGGATCTTCTCTTGCCACTTTATGCCGAGAAGTTTTCTGAGGCTGGTGGTGTGGAAATGGTTCAGCTTTTTGGCGTGGCGTTTGTAGACCGTCCATGATTCACATCCGTAGAGCAGTGTGGTGAGAACTATGGCCTTGTATACTTTGAGCTTCGTCTCCAGGCTGATGCTTTTCCTGTTCCAAACGTTCTTATTGAGTCTGCCGAAGGCAGCGCTGGCTTTGGCGAGTCTGGCATTCACCTCATCGTCGATGACAACTGTGCGAGAGAGTGTACTGCCCAGGTATGTGAACTTGTCCACCGCATTCAGTCGTTGCCCGTTGATGAAGATGTTTGGTTCAACGCAAGGCTTTCCTGGAACTGGCTGGTGCATCACCTCAGTCTTATGTGTGATGATTGTGAGGCCAAAGTTGTCACAGGCAGCAGAGAACTTGTCGACGCTGTGTTGCATGTCAGCTTCGGAGGCAGCATTGAGAGCGCAGTCATCAGCAAACAGGAAGTCGTTGACGGTGTCTGTCATCACCTTGGTTTTTGCTTGAAGCCTCCTGAGGTTGAAGAGTGAGCCATCTGTGCGGTACCTGATGCAAATGCCTACGTCAGCGCCTCTAAAGGCATCTGTCAGCATGGCTGAAAACATGAGACTGAACAGGGTGGGGGCAAGAACACACCCTTGCTTGACTCTGTCGGAGACAGGGAATGGTTCTGAAGTCTCTCCATTGTCTTGGACTCGGGCCAGTATCCCATCGTGTAGTTGTCGTATGATGGTGATGAACTTTCTGGGACATCCGTACTTCGCCATGATTCTCCAAAGGCCATCTCTGCTAACAGTATCGAAGGCCTTGGTCAGATCGACATAGGTGGAGTAAAGGTCGGCGTTCTGTTCCTGACACTTCTCCTGGAGCTGCCTGGCAGCAAACACCATGTCGATAGTCCCGCGTTCTTTCCGGAAGCCACACTGGCTCTCTGGTAGGAGACCTTGCTCAAGGTGCGCTATGAGACGGTTGAGTAGCACTCTGGCCAGAGTCTTACCTGCGACGGACAGCAGGGATATTCCACGATGGTTGTCACAGGCCTGACGATTTCCTTTGCGCTTGTACAGGTGTATGATGGAAGCGTCTTTGAAGTCCTGTGGAACTGCCTCATGCTGCTAGATGAGCTGGAATAGCTGATGAAGCTTCTCAGCGCCATACCACCTTCTTTGTAGACCTCAGCTGGAATGGAGTCTGAGCCAGGGGCTTTGCCATTGGATAGCAGACGGATAGCTTTCTGGGTCTCCTCCAAAGTTGGAATGGCATCCAACGACTCATTGACTGGCACCTGAGGGAGTCGGTCGATGGCTTCATCATTGATGGTGGAAGGGCGGTTCAGTACGCTGTCAAAGTGTTCAGCCCATCTCTCAAGGATCTCGTCCTTGTCAGTGATTAGGGTATAACCATCAGCACTGAGGAGTGGAGCAGATCCGGAGGTGGTGGGACCGTAGACTTCTTTCAGGCCGTTATAGAAGTTCTTCATGTCATTCCTGTCTGCAAAGCCCTGGATCTCATCAGCTTTGTTGCTCAACCAAGAATCCTGCAACTGCTGCAGCTTCAGCTGGATGGTGCTGCGTGCGCTCTTCAGTATGTCTTTCTTTGACTGTGACTGGGGATCTTCAATGTGGGCTCTGTAGGCTTGGCGTTTGTCTTTCAGCAGCTGCTTGATCTCAGTGCAGTTCTCATCAAACCAGTCTTTGTGCTTCCTGGCAGAAGGCCCCAGGCACTCTATGGCAGTGTTGTACACCGTCTCATGTAGTGCGCCCCATGCTGCCTCCACATTCTGGTTGTCCAGCACGGTGGACTCAAGGCGTTCCTCCAGGGTGTCAGCAAAGCTCTGCTTGATGTTGCCTAGCTCCAGCTTGTTGACATTCAGGCGTTTGAGTGCTTTCATGCCCTGAGGCCGTCTCTTGGGCTGGATGTGGAGGTTGAGTTTGGAGACGATAAGGCGGTGGTCTGTCCAGCACTCGGCGCCGCACATGGCCCTCGTGACTCGTACGTCCTGCCTGTCCCTCTTTCTGACGATGACAAAGTCAATGTGATGCCAATGCCCAGAGCGAGGATGCATCTATGACGTCCTGTTAGGGGTAGGGAGGCAGAAGACGGTGTTTGTGATAAGACGGTTGTGCTCGGCACACGTTTGGAGAAGTAGTTGACCATTGCTGTTACAGTTGCCAACCCCATGCTTCCCAATCACGCCTTCCCAGGAGGTGCTGTCACAGCCAACTCTCGCGTTAAAGTCACCAAGAATGATGAGCTTGTGTGCGTTGGGAACAGTGATGATGACAGCGTTCAGGTCCTCGTAGAACTTGTCCTTGATCTCATCCGGCAAACAGCTGAAAGAAAAAGATCATGGCTCATTACCAGAGGTGTTTTTTTCCACTTGCACTTTTTTCAATAAAAACACAAATCGTTAAACCAATAAAGAACTGTCCATGTTTGGGTGAAACGTCGTTTTATTTCAAATCCATCGTTCATACTGTTTATGGTACACATGTGTATTCTGTGTGAGACCAGTGGATGGACCATGAAATTATACAGCCTGCATAATCAAAGCTATTTCTTTTTTTATGAAACATTCCTGTGGGTTTTTAGCAAGTGGTCTTTGATTTCTTGTGAAGTCTGTATTGCAGCGGCCCGCAGTCGTGGGAACGTAATCCTTCCTCGCTCTTCTTCGTCTCTAAGGGAGCCTTTTAGTCTTGTATCAAGGGCGGTTTCCAGTGGAAGTTTATCGGCACCTTGGTTCTCTTCGGTACTGTATGACTATTCCCACTGGAACTATGAATTCACCATTATCATAGGACGGAAAGTAGATGGGAAAAGTATCTTGTATCGAGGGTGGTATAGGGAAGGGTTTATCTTGTTTCAAGGGTGGTATAGGGAAGGATGTATCTTGTATCGAGGGTGGTATAGGGAAGGATCTATCTTGCATCGAGGGTGGTATAGGGAAGGATCTATCTAGTATCAAGGGTTGTATAGGGAAGGATCTATCTTGTATCAAGGGTGGTAAAGGGAAGAGTTTATTTTTATCGAGGGTGGTATAGGGAAGGGTTTATCTTGTATCGAGGGTGGTATAGGGAAGGATCTATCTGGTGTCGAGGGTGGTATAGGGAAGGATCTATCTTGCATCGAGAGTGGTATAGGGAAGGATCTATCTTGTACCGAGGGTGGTATAGGGAAGGATCTATCTGGTGTCGAGGGTGGTATAGGGAAGGATCTATCTTGTATCGAGAGTGGTATAGTGAAGGATCTATCTGGTGTCGAGGGTGGTATAGGGAAGGATCTATCTTGCATCGAGAGTGGTATAGGGAAGGATCTATCTCGTACCGAGGGTGGTATAGGGAAGGATCTATCTGGTGTCGAGGGTGGTATAGGGAAGGATCTGTCTTGTATCGAGGGTGGTATAGGGAAGGATCTATCTGGTATCGAGGGTGGTATAGGGAAGGGTTTATCTTGTATCGAGGGTGGTATAGGGAAGGATCTATCTTGTACCGAGGGTGGTATAGGGAAGGATCTATCTTGTATCGAGGGTGGTATAGGGAAGGATCTATCTGGTATCCAGGGTGGTATAGGGAAGGATCTATCTTGTATCGAGGGTGGTATAGGGAAGGATCTAACTTGTACCGAGGGTGGTATAAGGAAGGATCTATCTGGTGTCGAGAGTTGTATAGGGAAGGATCTATCTGGTATCGAGGGTGGTATAGGGAAGGATCTATCTGGTATCGAGGGTGGTATAGGGAAGGATCTATCTGGTATCCAGGGTGGTATGGGGAAGGATCTATCTGGTATCGAGGGTGGTATAGGGAAGGATCTATCTGGTATCCAGGGTGGTATAGGGAAGGATCTATCTGGTATCCAGGGTGGTATAGGGAAGTGTTGACGCAGGAAAGGAGAGAAGCGGGGGAGATGTACGACGAAGGAGAAAGAGTCCGAAAGAAGATGAATCGAGTCATGAATATCATTGAACATCACTTGTCAACAGAATGACTGACCTACTTGAGGAGGAAACGTTCTGCTCTTGAATTTTCCGTCACAACAAAGGTGTCATTTTTTCCCCTTAATAGACACACGCCATGGTAGTCCGCTGTTCTCAGCTGCAAAGACTTTTGTGGTTGTTGTTTTTTGTTTTGTACTGTTCATGTCACTTCAGATATTATGAACTGTACACAATGCTTGCTTTGATGCAGGAAACGTCGTTATATTGTTTGCTGTGCGGGTTTTATTTTCATGCCGGATGAACAGAACGGATTCTCAGGAGATTGGTGTCTGTGTAATCTGCCTCTCCCTCTGCCTTCTCTCTCTCTCTCTCTCTCTCTCTCTCTCTCTCTGTCTGTCTGTCTGTCTGTCTCTGTCTCTGTCTCTGTCTTTCTTTCTTCCTCTGTCTCTCTCTCTGTCTCTCTATGTCTCTCTCTCTCTGTGTCTCTGTCTCTGTCTGTCTGTCTGTCTGTCTGTCTGTCTCTCTCTCTCTCTCTCTCTCTCTCTCTTCCTCCCTCCCTCCCTCCCTCCCTCCTGCTCTCTCTTTATTTGTA
>NC_134877.1:49053123-49055623 GCF_041734735.1 Babylonia areolata
TTATTTTCCAATGCGCACTTCCTGATTTGCATGGACAAATCGATACGGAGAAGCTTTAAGGTGCCAAGAGGCCACTGGCTGCAGACACAAAATCTTACCCCTGGGTTTTGCGCACTTTTCCTCGGCAAGCTTGAGCTCTTGACGCAGTAGTGTGACATCTCTACATCACACACACACACACACACACACACACACACACACACACACACACACACACACACACACACACACACACACACATGCTGTCTATATACTTGTCTGTCTGTCTTTGTAACCTTAAACTCTCTCTGTCCTTCTGACTCTCTGTCTCTCTTTTCCATCTCTCGACTGCTACCTTTATCTGGCTGTCTGCTCTCTCTCTCTCTCTCTCTCTCTCTCTCTCTCCATATATATATATATATATATATATATATATATATGTGTGTGTGTGTGTGTGTGTGTGTGTGTGTGTGTGTGTGTGTATGTGTGTATATGTATGTGTATGTATATATATATATATATATATATATATATATATATATATACCTATATATATGTACATGTGTGTTTGTGTGTGTGTGTGTGTGTGTGTGTGTGTGTGTGTGTGTGTGTGTGTGTGTGTGTGTGTGTGTGTGTGTGTGTATGTGTGTATATGTATGTGTATGTATATATATATATATATATATATATATATATATATATACCTATATATATGTACATGTGTGTTTGTGTGTGTGTGTGTGTGTGTGTGTGTGTGTGTGTGTGTGTGTGTGTGTGTGTGTGTGTGTGTGTCTTTCTCGCTCTTTTCTTCTGAATTAAGTTAATGATATAAGAATGTCGCACTGCATGTTGTAATCATGACAGTATCATAATTATGTATATTTATGGCTATTTACGCTTATAATATTTCTGTTGTTGTAGTTGTTTCCGATATGTTTGTGTGTTTCGTGTAATTGTTTATTCCCATATTATCCTTTCCAGACCCCCACTTCCCCCATTTCTTCCTTTTTTTTCTTTCTTTGCTTAAAAATGTTCTCTTTTTTTTCTTAGGGCATGATGCAAAAAAAGCTGTATAAGCTTATTCTTTTACCCTCAATAAAGATCAGTTTGACTTGACTGGACTTGACTTGACCTTTTTTTTTATTATTCTTAATTGTTTTACACTTTCTTTTGTTTCTGTTGAGCTGCGATTCAATCGTACTTTTGACATTCAGAGATGTCCTTCAGTTAAAAACAGTATTCCCGCCTTTGGAGAGCTTTGATCTGAAATCAGCACGTTTTACATCGCTCTCTTGTGCTTGTGTGTGTTTGAGGCTCGCTCTTTCTTTCTTTCCTTTTTTTTTCTTTCTTTCTTTCTGTTTTTCTCTCTCTCTTTCCCATTGCATTTTTTCTTTCTTTCTTTCTCTCTTTCTTTCGTTTTCTTTCCTTCTGTCTTTCTTTCTTTCTATTTTCTTATCTTTCTTTTCTAGGCCCAGTGCGTACTTTCTTTCTTTCTTTCTTTCTTTCTTTCTTTCCTTCTGTCTGTCTTTCTTTCTTTCTATTTTCTTTTCTTTTCTTTTCTAGACCCAGTACGTACTTTCTTTCTTTCTTTCTTCTTTTCTTTATGTCGTAGTCTCTTTTTCGATAGCCTGCTTCCTTCTGACCTTGCTGAGTTTTTTTGGTTTTTTGGGGTTTTTTTGTTTTGTTTTTTTAATGTTTTGTTCGTCGGTTCTTTTTGTTCACATCCTGATATTATGTACTTGCTAGATTAGTGTGGTCCGACTTTTTGGTAGTGTGTTTGTTTTTGTAACACTGTTGTGGACACTTGCTTGATTGAGATTTTACCAAACTGACCTTGTTTATATTTTGCTAGCTTACTGAAATATGTGTGTATGCATGTGTGTTTAGATTTTCTATTGTTCATTTTGTTTGAAACTCGGAGGTTACAGTTTTGAGCATAATTCCCAGTATGAATTTCGTCGCATGCTACTTTAGTTATATTGGTTGCAGGGTTTAGCAGTGTAGTTATTAACGTAATTTGTCCGCGTCTTTTGAATTAGGAAAGAAAAGACAGATTTTCATTCCTAATTTTCTTTTTTAGATTTTGAGTTGGGCTGTAAATAAGAACAGCAACGACGAACTAAATGAACGATTATTCTAGGATTTTTTTTTTAAACTGCCGTAATACATTGCAATACTTCTATCACAAACTTCCATTCCCATTCTACATAAACTAATATCCATTAAGTCTGCAGAAAGAACATTTTCATGTGTTTTGCTCATCCAACAACAATCGGTGAAAATGAAGAGCTCTGTTGATCATACTTGAAAAATACAAGTCGCCCAAAGGTCGATAGCTGGACACGTGAATCTGAACCTTGGGTCTGTCAAACTTTCGCACACTCGTAGCAAGCCACAGCTTTCATTGACTTCAATAAATAAATAAATAAATAAATGCCTAGATAACCGAAGAGAAAGGTTGTGGCAAAGAGACTTGGCATGATAGTGAAAGGGTTAGAAGAAAAGGAGGAAGGAGGGAGGA
>NC_134877.1:49085623-49088123 GCF_041734735.1 Babylonia areolata
GGGTTGGATTGTGTTAAGCATTCACATTCATGTTCGATCAAAATGAGTACATGTCGGAATGTCAGAGAGAAATTACAAAATAATTTCATTTCGGTTGTGGCGTAGAATAATAACTAAATTTCAAGAAGCTGTAAAGCCAACTTGCAATGCACCTGGTAGTTTACATTTTATCATTAATTCGGTTCAGGTGTAAACGTCACAAGCAAGATATCGAGACGTCAAAATAGTCCGCGTGTATTGCGCTCTGCGATATCCCTGTGATTAGATCGAAATTCATTTTGTTATGGAATGCCCGAAATTTGCAAACTTTGAAATGAGTACATGTCAGAGAAATTTAAATCAAAAACGAGATGGTGTTGTTGTTTTTGTTGTTGTTGTTGTTGTTGTTGTTTTTGTTTGTTGTTTTTTTTTGGGGGGGGTTTTAGTGAGTGTTGGAAGATAGTGAAAAACATAAGATCAGAAAGACTGCAGCAGGACATTATTGTTACTTTATCTGTTTTTATCATCAATTTCATTTGTTCTTATCGCTGTCTAATTCTCAATTGTGTGCTTTTGTGTGGTGTGTGTGTGTGTGTGCGAATATGTGTATCTTTCATGACTGCGCGTGTCAGAGGGTGAGTGTGGATGGTGTAAAATAGTAAGAAAGTGCGCGTGCGTGCGTGCGTGCGTGCGTGTGTGTGTGTGTGTGTGTGTGTGTGTGTGTGTGCGTGCGTGTGTGCGTGCGTGTGTGCGTGCGCGCGCGCGCGCGCGCGCGTGTGTGTGTGTGTGTGTGTGTGTGTGTGTGTGTGTGTGTGTGTGTGTTTCGCCTTTGATTGCATGCATGGCCGCTCGTTTTCCTGATCTTGTTTCTGTGTTTGTGTGTGTGTGTGTGAAATCATCAAAAAGGAAGAAAGCTTATGTGGTATGTCAGCATGCAAAATCTCTCTCTCTCTCTCTCTCTCTCTCTCTCTCTCTCTCTCTCTCTCTCTCTCCGTCTCTATCTCTCTCTCTCTCTCTATCTCTCTCTCTCTCTTTCACTCACTCACTCACTCACTCTTTTTCCTCTATCTCTCTTTCTCGTCTCTCTCTCCCTCTCTCTCTCTCTATTCCTCAAACTCTCTCTTCAACCTCTCCCTCCCTCTCTCTCTCTCTCTCTCTCTCTCTCTCTCTCTCTCTCTCTATATATATATATATATATATATATATATATATATATATATATATATATATATATATATATATATATATACACACACACACACACACACACACACACACACATATATATATATATATAATTCTCTCTCTATCCCTCTTCCTGTATCTCTGTGTCTGACTGTGTGTCCCTCTCTCTCTCATTGTTTCTCTCTCTGTCTGTCTGTCTCTGTCTCTGTCTCTGTCTGTGTGTCTCTCTCTGTGTATCTCTCTCTCTCCCTACCTCCCTCTCTCTCTCTCTCTCCCTCTCTCTCTCTCTCTCCCTGCTTCCCTTCTCCCCCCTCCCCCCCCGACCCCCTTTCCCTGTGTTTGTTGTGTCGGTGTCTGTGTGCCTGTCAGTGTGACCCAGACTCCCCACCCACCCCCCCACCCCCCACCCTCCGACCCTCTCCCCCCTCCCCCTCCCCCTACCCCTCCCCCTCCCCTCTCCCTATCCTACCTTAGTGGCCCAGACCCTCTCAACACCCTCACACTTACCTCAACGATTGTGATTGATTCTTCCACCTCCTTCCGCACCCGCTCTCTATCCCTACCGCTATTACCCTAAGCCCTATCTCACACCCACCTCTCTCTCTGTCTCTGTCTCTGTCTCTTTATCTCTCTCTCTGTGTCTGTGTCTGTCTCTCTGTCTGTGTCTGTCCGTCTGTAAGTCTGTCTGTCTCTCTCTCTCCTCCGTCTGTCTATCTCTTTCTTGCTCTGTCTGTCCCTGTCTGTCTGTCTGTCTGTCTGTCTGTCTCTCTGTCTCTGCTCTCTCTCTCTCTCTCTCTCTCTCTCTCCGTTTGTCTCTGTCTCTTTCTCGCTCTGTCTCTGTCTGTCTTGTCTGTCTGTCCCTCTCTCTCTCTCTTTCCCTCCGTCTGTCTCTGTCTCTTTCTCGCTCTGTTTCTGTCTCAGTCTCTCTCTCTCTCTCTCTCTCTCTCTCTCTCTCTCTCTCTCACACACACACACACACACACACACACACACACACACACATTTCATTTTTCTTTTCTTTTTTTATCCCCCCCCCCCCCCACCCCCATGAAGGATGTAACTGTTTGTCCACATGTAACAAAGGCTATTTAGCTAATGACATTAAATTGAACAGTTTCAGTGTTCAGTGTTTAGTTCTTTCTCTCTCTCTGTCTGTCTCCCTGTTTCTGTTTCTATCTCTGTCTTTACCTCTCTGTCTCTGTCTTTCTCTCAGTATCTATCTATCTCCCCCCCCCTCTCTCTCCCGTCATATCTCTCTGTGTCTGTCTCTGTCTGTCTGTCTGTCTGTTTCTCTCTCGCTTTTTCTTATTGCACTACTTGCACTACTATATTCATA
>NC_134877.1:49095623-49098123 GCF_041734735.1 Babylonia areolata
GAAGGATTATTGATCTGGGCCGAAACTTTAACCCGTTGACTGCAGAATTTGGAGATTCGTGTGGCACGAATTTGAAATACGATCACTAGTTTTTATGCACTTTTGCGTTAAATAGAACAACGGTCTGAGATACAGAAAGGCAACAGACATCCTGACCTGTGAGCTCTGACGATAAGTATTATCTTTCTTTTGTTGATTCTCAATCAGTTTTTATAAAAAAAAAGATAAGTTTGCTTCTTCATGAGAATAATCATAGAGAAGATTTATTGTTTGAAATTTAGTAGGTTCTTGTGATGACACGAGCAAATTTTCAGAAGGTAACAGTTTGAGGTACAGCGGAGAGTTATTAAGGGAGTTTAAGCACTGATAAGGTCCAGGAAAGTGGAATACAGAGAAGCAGCGACACGCAACTTTATATCCGAGTTTCCGGAGTTTCAACAGAAAGGTACTGACGAACAGAGTTCATCCGTTGAAATTTACAATTAACTGTGTGTATCACATTAACTACCTGTGCATTCATACTGAGGTTTGAGTCAGGAATAACTCAGAGATTCATTGGTGATTTAGAAAAGCGAACTGTTTGCATCGCCAACCACGAGATAGGGAAAGAAACAGATGTGGACATTCTGATATCTTTCTTTGTTGTGTGTGAGGGCATTTTGTAAAGGAGACAGAAAATATTCTGTCGAAGCATCATCGTAGAATATAGAGCAGAGAAGAAAAAAAAAGGTGACCTGTCTGTTTCCAGTCTGACTGGACGTGATCTGTAGAAATGGCAGCAAGTCTGTCGGATGGCTGAGAACTGGGGCACACTTCTCTGTCTGAATTTGTTCGATTAACAAGTCAAACAATGATGGCAGACACCTCCCCAGGCCCACGGCGATGGTGGATGAAGTACTTGTTGAGTTGGATTGAAAGCGGGAACATGGAAAGGCTTTCTGATCGATGAACGAAGTAGCATTGATTCTTAAAACTTTTCTCTTTTTTTGGAAGTTCGAAGAAAAGAAATACAATTTGGATTGTACTTCTTTGGATTTTACCCATGCTTGTGTAAATACAAATGCACGCATCTCAGTTATACACATACGCACACACGTACACCTAAGCGCGCGCACACACACACACACACACACACACACACACACACACACACACACACACACACACACACACACACACACACACACACACACACACACACACATCTGTGCTTTCCGTCTTATTAGTTTTTTTTTAATCGTATTATCCTTTTAATGAAACTCAAATGATGTCACTTCTTTATCTCAAAGCACAGGTTTCTCTTCACAATGACATTTCCAAGCCTGTTCTATTCACCAGAAATGTCCTTTACAATTCAGCATCTGATATTGCCGTGGAAACTGGAAAAAGAGAACTGTCCTGGAGAAAAGAAAACGAAAAAAAGAAGAAAAAAAAACAGGCCTTTTTCGGTATCCAGAGCAAAGCTGTTAAACTGTCCAAACATCTCCCGAATTGAGGTAGCCCAAGACAGTCCGTCTACATCGAATCACCGCTGATGACACCCAGTCTGTATAATTGTGCTGTGGAAACGTAACAGGTAGAAATGTCTTGGGGGCTGGGGATGTGGGGCGGGGGGGGGGGGGGGGGGGGGGGGGGGGGGGAATTGAGGTCAGGGACACTTTGGACTGTCTGGATTTGTTCGATTAACAGGGCAAACAGTCACGTTCCGATGCTGAAAATGACGATGGGTGAAGTGCCCGCTGGGAGTCATTAGAAAGTGGAAAGAGGAAGAGGAGGAATCTTGTTTAATGTTCCGTCACATGTACCGGTGATTGTAGTATTTGAGTGTTATCGTTTAGGAGAGGAGGGGGAGGGGGATGAATGATAAGTTGGGGGAAACTGGGTGGATTGAGCATGGACTTTGAAATGAACGTTTAAGTACAAATACAAAAAATCTACTTCATGGACTTCGTAAAAGAGAAGTATTTAATCTGACAAGCGAAACAACTGATACTGAATGCAAAACGTAAAAAAAAAACTAAATACTAAAAGCTAAAAAAATAAATAAATAAAATAAAAAGATCAGCCTTCCTAGTCACTTATTATGAAACACTTTCATCAAATCACAGTCAAAATGTATATGCTCAACTGTCACATTACTGAAGCATAAGCACTTGACGTTAGGGCAATATTTAGCCCATAATGTATTGGATAATAGCCTGAAAATTAAATTCAGAACTGGTCAATTTGTTGTAAGTTCTGTTGACAGCTTTATTTTAGTGTTTGCGCTGTATATTTTCTTATTCGTTGGTGTTTTTAGTAGCTGCAAGGCAGGTTAATCAAATTGTTTTGGATTTCTGTCCATGCATAATAGGGCATTTAAACATTATCAGATAAGCGCAATATGTGTTACAGAGATACAAAAAGACAGACAGGCAGACACACGCACGCACGCACGCACGCACGCACGCTCGCACACACACACACACACACACACACACACACACACACACACACACAC
>NC_134877.1:49115623-49138123 GCF_041734735.1 Babylonia areolata
GGTTTAAAATTACTGGAGAGAAATACCGAGGAACGTGAAATGACAGCACACACACACACACACACACACACACAGAGAGACAGAGACAGAGACAGAGCATAGTTTATTTTTCTGGCTAGACTAAAAAACGTTTACATGAAATGGTGAAATATGTTCTTTATTTTTAATATTTTGAACTGTCAACGTATCCTTAGACACACAGGGTTGTAAAAAATGATCCTATGTGCACAGTCGAGCGAAATGTATTCACTTGTTCAACGTTAATTGCTCAAACATTTTACTACTTCACAATGACATTGGGAAATCCAGCAAAAATCGAAACACTAGACAGCATTCTGACTTGAAATATGTATATTCAACAAATTAAAGTACGGAATACAGGATAAATGGGAAGAAAGCTAAATCTTAATCAAATGCAACATTTTGTAGGCAGCCGAAATATCATCAAGTTGTCCCGTTTTGTTTGTTTACTTGTTTTTAGACACCTGGATTCAACGCTGGTTGACAAAACTTAGCATTGCTTTTATTTTCTACACCTGCTGTTCTTTTCCATAGCAAGAGAATATCAAAATCAGCGAGGAGTAAAGTAAAACAGAATTAACTGGAACTAACTAGTTGTCCAGTACCCCACAAAATAAATGTCTGAAAGATAGTCGCGCAACAGTGAGTACCCATTATTTGCATGTGAAATCGTAAAGTCCCATAGGTTTCAGTTCTGCAGTTTATAGAAGGGAAAGTCCGGTAAATGGTCGAAAACACGTGTGTGATCTTAAAGAGCTGTTAATATGTGTATCTATCCATATACCTCATACAGAATCCTAGGTTAAGTTCGGGTTCTTGAAATTAAAGAACAACCTGCCACACCCATCGCTGCACGCATTTCCAAAATGAAAATTTGCAGAAATGATATTGGTCAGGGAAGTAATTAAGGCAACAATAACATCAACATGAACAGCAATAACAACCACGACTCAAAATAGGACAAACGGGCTGGTCGTATGCTTTGCAAAGATATCGGCGTATTAGGAATGTTGCCATAAAACAATGGTAATGAACACAAAATCAATGAAAAAGAGAAGATGCAGAAGATGCATTATCCTCCTCCTCCTCCTCGATATCATTAATGTTAATTATCAAAATATTATGTATCTCAAAATTGAAGCATCATATGATGGACAAACAAGGCATCAGACTAAAGCACACCATGTCATTCTATTAACAGCACTCCATAATTTCACAAACGTTCCGCTAAGAAAACTGAATCGTAATGGAGACATAAACACAACTGCAGATGTTGCCCAAGAATCCATGCTTCTGATCAAATTAAGCAACAGTCTCAGCACTCCTAAGTTAACAACTTGGAAAAAATAGAATATAACATAATCTCCGTCAATGCATGCTTCGAGAAACATCAACATTAATGTTTTCTGGAAACAGAAAAATAACGTCTTCATCAGTGAGTAAGAAACACGCCAGTGTCCAAATCTATGGACACAAAGAAAGAAGAAGAAGAAAAAAACTGCACATTTCCAATGCATTGCTTCTAAAGAGAGCAACATAATGATCTGCACATAACAAAAACTCACCCATTCACTCCGAACAACCATCGTGTTAGGCTATTCAGTGCTGGAACAAGGATGGACGTCATCAGCATTCGGACATATTTGTTCAGGCAAGCAGATGGCATTGGAATAACCCCGCCTGTTTGAGTCAGTGTGTTGGTTACTTTTCGCCTTCCTTCCTACCAACAACACAACAAATTCAACAGAAGTAGCTGAACAATATTACTTAAAGATAAGCCAACGAAAAAAAAAAACAACTGAAAGAAGAGCATTACATAATCAAATAAATCATATTCAACAGATAAATGATAACTGAAATAATGTATAAACAAATATTTAAACAAACAAACTAATACAAATGACTGAAGAGAGACGTGCATAATAATACACAGATAAGACTAAATAGATAAAATATTTGATTCAATAAGCTATCCATGGAGATAACTGTATGTAAAGATGATAATGAATCTGTTTTTCCCCTGTGTGTGGAGTTTGTGTTCGTGAACTGAGCATTTAACAAGAACAGTACAAATTCTTCTGGTCACAGTGAAATATCTTGTTTCCTGAATCGAATCACAAAGAGCAAATGAAGGCACGCACACTTTCCCACGTCACTGAAAGCTGCTATCTAAACAAATGGGAAATAGATGGAGACGAGAAGCTGGCAGCTATGTTTGCGGATCTATGGATCTGTAGTTGTAGCTGGCCCCGCTTCTGTTCAAAGGAATGGTGTATAAACTGGAGTCAAATAACATTATGGTTTATGTGTGTGAGTTGTAGCTGTAAGGTGGCAAAGTTGATGGAGAAAGAGTCTCTCTCTCTCTCTCTCTCTCTCTCTCTCTCTCTCTCTCCCAACTTATGTCTCTCAACTTCTCCCCGCCCCCTCTCTCCCTGCTTCCTCTTTGTGTGTGTGTGTGTGTGTGTGTGTGTGTGTGTCTCCTCTCCCCTTCACTTTCTCTTAGTGCGTCTCTCTCTCTCTCTCTCTCTCTCTCTCTCTCTACGACAAAACTTTGGGGAATCAGGAAAGGTCGTCCACTTAACCCTTTCACTTCCAGTCGACGCATACTGACAGCTAAACTCTCAATGCATTTAAGTCGTGCGTTGCCTGGTTGCCCATAAAGGCCAACGTTGTAATCATCGCGCGGGAGCCTTGACAGGGTCAATGTTTGGCGTCGGGATGTCCGCGTCGAAAACAGTCTACAAAGGAAATCAAATTCCGTCCTGATATTAATTGGTATCCCCTTGAGAAATTAGCCCCCGGAGTGATTTTCACATCACTAGGTCTGATCAAGTACGCGATTTTGTTTCAAAGGAATTTCGGATGTGGCTAAGTTTTTTTTTTGTTTCTGGTCGCTTGTGAGGCTGTGACAGGTGAATGTGAATGAGAATTTTCTTTTTGAGCATTCGTCTGACATTGAATGCTCCTTGATAAACGAAGTTCTGAAGTCTATGATACATTGTATCATATGTTGTTTGATTCATTGTTATCTTTTCTCTTTTTTATGGAAAACTGTTAGATAGGTATCCTGATTTTTCTGTTGGGGATGTTAGTTACATGCGCAACTTTTCTGTGATGTTTATTGTGCATGATTTAATAACAAATCTGGTTCAATCGCAGCACCAAACCAAGCAGTATTTACAATCACAAGGTAATTATTTTGACAAAGGGGTTTGAAGTTTGATTAAACGAAACTCTTATCCTCCCAATATTTGTGTTGAACTCAGTTTCCTTGAATGGGAAAGGATCACTTCAGTTTGTACACTTGTTCCTGAGTTCTTGCTAAAAATGGCGACAAAACGGGAAAACATTGCATAGTCCTCTTCTATTAAGGCCTGAAGGACAACGCAACTCAGCGATCAGTCGGTAACAATTATGGGTTTGGTTTTTGTTTGGTTGGTTGGTTGGTTGGCTGGTTTTTGTTTGTGGGGTTTTTTGTTTGTTTGTTTGGGGTTTTTGTTTTGTTTTGTTGTTGTTGTTGTTGTTTGTCTTTTTTTGTTTTGTTGTTTGTTTGTTTTTTTAACAAGAGGGGAAATAAGTCAAAGCAAACTTACCAAAAGTTTCCCTCCCCGAACAACTCCCTGTCGCTTCAGTCACACTCAGAAAGGGACACAACCCCAGAAAGCGAGGTGAACATTGGCATTCCATCAGAGGCCAATACCATGCATCCACTCTCTCTCTCTCTCTCTCTCTCTCTCTCTAGGGTCTCTAGAGTGCATGCGCAACTAATTTCTCAATTAGTGGGCTACAAAATCGACAGTAGAAGGGGGCAGAACTGGGTGTGAAGGAGGGCGGGTTGGGGGCAGAGTGAGTTGGAAGGGTGAGGGCAGAAGTGGGTGGAGGCTAAACATAGGCTTAATTACCCGGATGTTCGCTGACGAGAACGAAAGTGACTGGAGTGAAGGAGAAAGTTTCGCTGTTGCGAACTTTAGAAGTGCAATTGGTTTTTGAACCGAACGAAATGGAAAAAAGAGCAGTTCCAATGTTGGACGTCTTCAAGTGGAGTCGGCAGTTGAAAAAGAAAATTGCGCACACCCGTGTGTGTGTGTGTGTGTGTGTGTGTGTGTGTGTGTGTGTGTGTGTGTGTGTGTGTGTGTGTGTGTTTGTGATGTATTAGTTAATCTTTGGTTTTCAAGTACCAGGGAAAATCCCCGAGAAAAGGCATTAGAAAAGTGAGGGGGAGAAAATGAAGGGACAGGATTCGCTTAGTAATTTACTCGTTTGTCAGGTTTAACTCTCTCCATACGAACGGCGAAAGAGACGACGTTAACAGCGTTTCACCCCAATTACCACCATCAAAATATTGCAAGCGGAAGGCTCTTACACTGAAGAGGTGAATATTGACAAAGAATACCACAATTCTGACGACAGAAGCTAAAGGTTGGGTCATTCAGACACCCACTGGACATCCGAGGGGTCTGTGTAGAGGAGAAGAGAGGGCTGGCCGTACTGAGTGAGTTAATCAGAAAAAATCTAACAAGAGAGAGAGAGAGCGAAAGAGAGATATATACTGGTGGGGAGGAGGGGAGGAGCCTGATACTCAGTGAGAGAGAGGAGGAGAGTCAAAACAGGTATGGGGAGGTTCCAGTTGTTTTGAGTAATAAAAAAAAGGGAATCCAAGATATTTTTCGATAATACTCTCTATATCTGTATGGGTGTGTGGTGCGAGCATGTAGGTGAGCAAAAGATTCCATTGACACCAACACCAGTTTCTCCTGATGTCAGTGGCAAAACCCCTTTGAATCATTTCCCTTGTCCAATGGTAGGAACAAGTTTTCCTGTTTGTTGTTGTTGGTTGTTGTTTTGTTTTGGTTTGGTTTGTTCGACAAGGACACAATACTAAACTTTGCTTTGAAAGATTTCTGACCTTAAGACATCAATTTTAAAAACTATTTACAGATCCGTCTAATATCAGGCAGTTGGACAATGTTTGAAAAAAGAAAGTGTGTGTGTGTGTGTGTGTGCGTGCGTGCGTGCGTGCGTGTGTGTGTGTGTGTGTGTGTGTGTGTGTGTGTGTGTGTGTTTGTGTGTGTTTGTATGTGTGTGTGTTTACGTGCGTGGTGTGGTGTGGTGTGTGTGATTGCCTGCCTATCTGCATGCCTGCCTTCCTGTGTAGATAAGGGAGAAAATTGTTCCTAGCTTCTCGAATGAACTTTGTTTTGATTGATACAGGAGGAGTCAGTTTACATCAATAAACCCTGACGCTGATGTGGATGTCAGCACATTTTTCATTCTGGCTCTTTGAAAATACTCTTATTGTATTAATCATCTGCTGGTAATGGTATTTCTATGTGAGGCGTTCTACAACGGATGTTAATTTAATATTTCCCCTGACCCACATCCCATGGACTGAGAGGAACGAAACTTGGCACAGTTATTATTCTTTCTCTGCATAGGTTCCACCAAGGGTGACCCACTTCTCCCATTGCTTTATGCAGCTGTGACGACCTTGCCTGTAGAAGTCTGCAGGTTGCGCCAGAAGCCATGACTTGACCTCGGAAGTACGCATTTCATTGTCTCGGAAATGCTTGCCTTTCAAATACGATTTCATGGCTGGAAAGAGGTGTAAGTCAGACGGTGCGAGGTGGGGAGAGTGAGGAGGCTGTGGAAGGAGTTCATTGCCGTAGGGCCATTCTTCTGTCTGGGTTCAGTCTAATATCATCATCTTAGATGAACAGACTATAAATAAATAAATGAAATTCCGTCTGGGCAACATGCGAGTAGGTCAGGGAAAATGTTTAATGAACATCTCTCTTATGTTCAGTGTAACGTTACTTCAGCTGGGTACACCATTATTCCGTTCCCGTTGTATTTGCTTGAAGGTGCCCAACCAGAAAATCACAGTACTGGCATTTTGGCGGGGTACATGAATGGAGTGTTGGCATAGAGGTAACGCGTCCGCGTAGGAAGCGAGAGAATCTGAGCGCACTAGTCCGAATCACGGCACAGTCGCCAGTATTTTCTCCCCCTCCACTAGACCTCGAGTGGTGGTCTGGACGCTAGTCATTTGAATGAGACGATAAACCGAGTTCCCGTGTGCAGCATGCACTTAGCGCACGTAAAAGAACCCATGGCAACAAAAGGGTTGTCCCTGGCAAAATTTCAAAGAAAAACCCGATTCGATAGGAAGAACAAATTACAAAAAAAAAAAATGCAGACAGGAAAAAAAAGGTGACGCTCTCAGTGTAGCGACGTGCTCTCCCTGGGCAGAGTAGCTCGAATTTCACACAGAGAAATATGTTGTGACATAAAATAGTAAAACAATACAATTGTGATCACACTGCGGAAATAGTGAGTTATCCTCCTGTGTTTTTTCTTCATATCGTTATTCTTCTTCTGGTAGTGGAAGTAGTAGTAGTATGGAGGAGGAGGAGGAGGGCGAGGAGGAGGAGGTGGTGAGAGTATTCATCTATTTAAATGCCTTTCATCTGCATTCTTTCGCTTCGGACTGAAGCTTAAAGACAGCCACATGCTCACTTACGTCATTCTAGTGTCGCCTGTTCGCCCTCAGAACAGCACTATAACCATCGCACTAGAAGTTTTTTTTGCCGTGCATGTGCCAGTCGAAAAAGTCTACAAGGGAAATCAGATTAAGCTTGATTGTTAATGTTAGTCTCCACTGAGAAATCATCCGAGAGCGGTTTTTCATGTGGTTTGTTTTTGCACGGTGCGAGATCGACACACCAAACAGTCTGGAATTTTGCTGACTTTTGTTTGTTATGCCTTTGGGGGGTTAGGACAGGAGTATGTGAATGGGAATTTTCTTTTCGAGAATTCATTCGTTTCGTCGTATTCCTCTTGGTGATTGCTAACGTACTTTCAATAGATCATTATGCCATATCTTCTTCAATTCAATATCCGGATATTCTTGGGAAAAGGATATCTAAGAGAATATTTTGCTGATCTTGGGACATCATCAACGAATTGTCCTAATGTTCTTGTGGAGAAGTCAATGGTGTGTCACTGTTCTTTTATTTTGTTAAACAGACATATCCCTTGGGGAGGGGGGGGGGGGAGGGGGCTGACACAGCTGAAGAACGTTTTGAATCAGAAGTGAAACTCTTGTGACAATGTGATGCGTATCGTTCTTTTTCATTTGATTATACAATGATTTGATTAATCAGAATTATTTCTGAATTCTTCGCTTTTGCAATAAAAAAAAGACCGATTTTAGAAGAAAAAAAGTTTTTAAAAAATTGATAACAGTTCCATCAAGAAAACCTCATTTCTATCGTAGAAAAGGACGCACCATAAAAACTGGGAAAATGTACATGTACCAGCTTTGTTTCTTGGTTCTTCGAATGTGTTGACGACATGTCTATTTGTGAGGCACAAAGTTGACATCAGAATAGGAAGAGGCTGAACGACATTGCACACACGCGCACAGAGAGAGAGAGAGGTGAGAGAGAGAGAGAGAGGGGGGGGGGGTTCAGAGGAAAGATAAAGGGTGGACAAAAGCTGTACCCAATCTTAATTGCCCAGATACTCTGACAAGGACGAAGGTGATCATATAGGAAGAAGCAGAAAGGTTTGTTTGCTTTGCCAGGTCTTGGGGTACTATTGATTTCAGGCTTCAAATAAACCTGCTGCAGAGAAAACCTGGAGATATTCCAAAACTTTTATTACAATTTAATGTAGTTTAGATATCCTATAGAGAACATATGACCTCACATTTTCATCCACCTCAGTAATGAACAACTGTCATTACATTTTTTTTTTAATTGAGGAAGAGACAGGAAAAGGTCACTGCACATTCTTGCCATTGGAATTAATTTATTTTATGTTACAATCAGCCCATTAATTATGATTGTGTTCAAAGGGATTAAGTGGATTCAGCTGATGTCATGGTTTCTATTTGCGATATATTGTTGTATGGTGGCAATGAAGATGGAAAGAGAGAGAGAGAGAGAGACAGACAGACAGACAGACAGACAGACAGACTGACAGAGAGACAGACTGAGTGAGTGAGAGAAAGAACAGTGCTTCTTTTTTTTCCCCTCTCTGTCTCTTTTTCTCTCTCTCTCTTTCTTGGGTGCGGTGGTGCAATGGTTAGAGCACTGGATTATCGCCCCAGTATCCTGAGTTCGATCCCCGCCGCAACTTGCTGCTAAAGGGTGGAGGGTTTTTTATTTTTATCTCCCATGTCAACGTCTGTGTAGACCTGCTCGTGCCTGAACCCCCTTCTTGTGTATACGCACGCGGGAGATCAAATACGCAGGTTAAAGATCCTGTTATTAATGTCAGTGTTTGGTGAGGTATGGCGACCTACATGGCGGGGTAAATAAACAAAACACTCATACACGTAAAATGCGTCCGTGTGTGTGTGTGTGTGTGTGTGTGACTGAAACTTGATTGAATGACACGGGAAACGAGTGACTGGCGCCCAGTGGCAGCTGTCAGTCGCCTCTACCCAGGCAGGCAGCCTGTTTATAATTCGCATGGAGCTTTGTCTCTGACCAAGGATGGACGCTATATAAATATCCATATCACTGTCGACATCATCATTATCTTCTCTCTCCCTCTGTGTGTGTGTGTGTGTGTGTGTGTGTGTGTGTGTGTGTGTGTGTGTGTGTGTGTGTGTGTGTGTGTGTTAATCTCTCTATCTCACTCTGTCTTTCTCTCTCACCTTCTCTTCCCATTTCCCTCACCACTGCTAGCTAAAGGTTCATGGAATGATGATGATGATGATGATGATGATAAAAGATCGCTCACTTTACCCTCTTTCCTTCCAACTCACGCACAGACAGCCCAACTCTCACTGCAGTCAAATCATGAGCTGCCTGCTCGGCCCCCCCAAAAAGGCCAAAGTCTTCATCATCTCATGAAAAGTTTGACAGGACCACGTCTGGGTGTCTGTGGGACCGATGCCGGTGCCGGCCCTGTCTGCAGAGCAAATCAAATTTAGACCCATAATAAATAGGTCCCCTCCTTCTGAGAAATTACCCAAGAGTCTTTTCGTTTTCTTTTTTACACAACGTGGTATTGCAAAGTAGAACAAATCACAAGGCCATTTCGTGTCTTGCTGAGATTTGTTGTGGGGGTACTTTAAAGAAAAAAAATATACTGAATGCATGTAAATGCAACCAAAACAATTCCGAGCATTTATGCGATTTGATACTGTGTTACACTCAATGATTTAAAAAATCTACACTCCATATATTATGTTATAATTTCTCGTTGAAAGAACCGTCCGCTGAATCCCGAAGGTAACGTTTTTTTCCCCTGCAAATATTTTACATTGGATTCATATTCATCAAGTCTAGTGAATGAAATAGTCCGCTGTTCTTGTGGGCAAGGCATCAGTATAGAAAAAAAAAATTCTATTCATGTTCATATCTTAAGCATTACTTATGTTTCCAAATGCAACTGATTAACACCAGCATCTGAGAAACAAACACGTGAGACGCAGTCTGGTAATTCATCATGATGAAGATATGTTTTGGTGCAATTACTGGAGCCAGCAGTTCTACTTCCATGGTATTCGTAGATCAGCTGATTGTGGAAATCCACTGGACTGAAGAGTGGACAGTTAACATCTCATGGAAGAAAGTTACATTGGTTTTGAAAAATCCGATGCAATTGTAGATAGTCCGTTACCAAGAGAAGAAACTCCGAATCAATTTACTTCCCGTTCTTGTTTACATTTTCTTTGTGTTTAAGTGTCAAAGTAACTTTGTCGTTTAAAGTAAGACCTTCACGTAAATTATTGACATCTCAAACATGTATGATTTTTGCCTTCAAATGGACACACACCAATCTCGTCATCCAGTTAACAAAGGAGACAATCAGTAATTAAGCATAATTTGTTGTGAAAATTGCACCATGTTTCAGACACAGGGGAGAAAGATAGAGACAGATACAGAGACAGGGAGAGAGACATTCACACACACACACACACACACACACATATATATATATATATATATATAGATGTGTGTGTGTGTGTGTGTGTGTATGTATATATATATATAGATGTGTGTGTGTCTGTGTGTGTGTGTGTGTGTGTGTGTGTGTGTGTGTGTGTGTGTGTGTGTGTGTGTACAACAATAGAAAAAAAGAAAACATCAAAACAGTTTCTTACATGCCCGACTGGTTTCGACCACTGGTCTTCGTCAAGGGCGTTAACTGGTATGTACAAATGCAACACACACACACACCAACAAAGAAAACAAAAAGGTTAACAAAGCTCATGAAAAAAAAAAACTGCACCCAGAGTATGCAACATGAAAAGAACAGTGTGAAGTGTTGCTCGGGGAATAGGAAGAGAGGCTGGTGAGTAAAGTAGTCAGAGAGGACAAGAGAGAGGTCAAGAAAAATTGACAGGCAGATAATAGAAGGAGAGGGAAAAAGAAAGACAGAGAGGGAGGGGATTAGGGAGGGAGAAGAGACTGTGAGAGAGAGGGAAAGACAGAGAGAGAGGGGGAGAAAGAAGGAGAGAGGGGGAGAGACAGACGGACAGACAGATAGATGGCAGACAATGAGAGAGAGAGAGAGAGGATGGAGAGTGAGGGAGAGACAAAGAGAGAGGGGGAGAAAGGGGGAGAGGGAGAGACAGACGGACAGGCAGAGAGAAGGCAGACACTGACAGAGAGAGAGGGGGGGGAGAGAGAGAGATCCCTCTATCGTTGTTATCACCACGCCACAAACGCAACCACAGGAACCACAGGAACCTCTTTATGGCTATTTGTCCCGAATGTTCAGCCCGTGAGGTGCCACTGTTTTCAGTCTGTCCATCCACTTTTTTTCTCTGGTTTGTCTGACTGTGTGTGAGGTTCCCTGAATATGTTCTGTGATGATGCATTTCATGTTAGTGATTGTGTGGTTGGATTGGTTGAAGTGGCGTGTGACTAGGGTGCCTGTGTTCTGTTTGATGTGATTGCGGTGTATGTAGAATCTTATATATATATATATATATATATGTGTGTGTGTGTGTGTGTGTGTGTGTGTGTGTGTGTGTGTGTGTGAATTCTTCGGGGATGTAGGACATTATTAGTCGGCAATCAAATAGAATCAGTCCCTTATTTGTTTAAAAGGCTGAGTTTAGAAGTAAAAGCAAACTTGCCAAAATTCCCTTACGGAAACGTATTCTCTTAATCACACAAACGAACACGAAAATTGAACATCGAACATTGAGTCCCACCATTCGCATGCCCTGTAAAAGCTCTGTGTGTGTGTGTGTGTGTGTGTGTGTGTGTGTGTGTGTGTGTGTGTGTGTGTGTGTGTGTGTGTGTGTGTGTGTGTGTGTGAATGTCTCTCTCCATGTCTCTGTACCTGTCTCTATCCTTCTCTCCTGTGTCACTGTCTGTCTGTCTCTCTCTCCCCTCTTTCTCTCTCTCTCCCTCCCCCCCCCCTCCCTCTCTCTCTCTCTCTCTCTCTCTCTCTCTCTCTCGCGGGGTTTCAGAGTGCAGTGGCAACAAATTTATCTTGTATGGACTGCAAACGTGACGAGAAAAAGCGGACAGGACTGGGGTTGGGCTGGGGGGACTGAGCGTTGTAAAGTTTTTGAAGGGAGAGGGGAGGTGGGTGGAAGTTGAACACAAGTCTTAATTGCCCAGATGTTCTCTGACAAGAATGAAGTTGTAAGGGCAGAAGAAGAAAAAGAACAACAGCAAAAAAGACATATGTTTGCGATTTTTCGAAATACTGTTTATTTTCGTGGTGAACTCGTTCGATTAGAGACTACATTATTGGGGGGGGGGGGTTTCCAGCTTCATGGAGATGCCATAGGCTAATGGAGTCTCCCGTCGGACCGACGGACGAGTAGGCAGGCAAGCTTATCTGTCGGTGTGTGTCCTCATATGGGAGAAGAGGCCGATTCCAGATGCACAGCACTTCCCACAGGTGTTGCAAGGGAAAACGTCTCCAGAAGTTGCGCCCTGCTTCCTTCGCTCACGCTTCCCGTTAATGACCAGCGTTCTCTTGTTTTCAAACGTCTGTATGCCACTAGAGCACAGCATCCTCCAGCGAGAGCGGTCAAGGGCATCAGTTTCCCAGGAAACAATTTCTGTGTCACAGGCTTTGAGGTTTGTCTTCAAGGTGTCCTTGAAGCGCTTGCAGGATCTTCCAAATTCGCGGTGGCCTTCCTCCAACTGGCCATAGGCTACGGCACATCAAACAACAGATGCCTGATCTGGGCATAAACCCAACGCACTGGTGGTCAGGCCGTGAAAGCCTACCTTAGTTTTGTGTAAAACATTAACCGAAAATGAAGTGAAATTAGACAAAAAATACTACAGCTGAAACAGACATAAGACGTTTTTTTTTTCCCCTTGTGTGTTTTGTTGGTAAAAGTTGTGGTTCCTACATCTGCTGGGGGAGGAGAGGGGTATACGCAGAGAAGAGAAAAGAGGGAATGGAAGAGAGGACATAATGTTAGAATCACTTTAGTCATTTATCCTCGTTAAGACTTTTGAAAGTTTTGTTCGATATATTTGTTGCCACAGAAAGAAAGAGAGGCAAAACGAGTGAGACGGACGGAAAGGGAAAGGGAGAGACAGACAGACAGAAAGACAGACAAACAGACTGACAGACAGACAGACACAGAGAGAGAAACAAAGAGTGCCCTGTCTTATACGCTCCAGAAACAGAACACCCTAGAAGATCAAATACGAAAACACACAAACCACAGTTTGAAAACTCACTCCATAGTACACACTTGACACTCCTCCTTTTTCAACTCTGGCCGCTCTTTCATCCTCCACTCCCCCCAACCCCCACCTCCCCCCCCCTCCCCCCACCACACACACCTCCTCTTTTCACCCACATCTCCCTTGTCTTCTCCGCACACATCCATGCCCATGCTACTGAATTGGAATCAACGGGGTTGGAGCCCCAATCTTGCGTTCTTGCTGAGAGAAAGTTGTCTTATGCTGTGCTGTGGAAGTTGTGGGGTTTACAAAATCTTGACTGTTGTGATGAAATCGATCGTCAAACACTTCTTCTTCTTCTTCTTCTTCTTCTTCCCCATTTTGTACTCTATCTTTTCCACATTCTTCTCTCTCTCTCTCTCTCTCTCTCTCTCTCTCTCTCTCTCTCTCTCTCTCTCTCTTTTCCTTTCTCAGTCCCCCTCCCCCTCGCCCCCCCTCCACCTCAAACGCCCCCTTTTCATTTGAATAGTTTTTCCCCTGCCATTGATTTTCACAAATGGTGATTGCTAATCAATAATAATAATAACCATCATTATGATAGAAATAATAAAAATACAAATAATAATAATAATAATAATATCATTTATTTTCAGTCAAATACCATCATCTTAGATGAACAGACTTTTAATAAACAAACGAAATCTTCTTCTTCTTCTTCTTCTTCTTCTTCTTCTTCTTCTTTAAACTAAACAATTCAAATGCGGAATGTCTCATTCCTGTTGATACACTGAACAATCACTTTGCTGACATTGGAAACAAATTAATCGCAAATGACAGTGCACACACTTCTTTTGATTTCAGCATCTTAGAAAACTTCTGTCATAATAAAGATATAAAAACAAAGTTTTCTGTTCCATTAATGTCTATTCATGAAGTCTTATCTTATTTAGTATCGCTAAAAAATAAAAACTCGTGTGGCTTCGATGGCATTAGTCCAAAAATATTAAAACTATCTGCACCTTATATTGCCGATTCTCTTACTTATCTCTTCAATCTTTGTCTATCCAAAAATCATTTTCCAAAAGAGTTTAAATATGCAAAGGTTATTCCCCTGCATAAAAAAGGTGATGTTAATGATGTCAATAATTACAGACCAATCTCATTGTTGTCTTCTGTCTCAAAAGTTCTAGAACGTCATGTACACCTTTGTCTTACATTCTTTATTGAAAAATATCAGCTTCTACATACCAATCAATCAGGATTTAGACAGCACCATTCTTGTGAAACCGCTTTATGTAGAATAACTGATGCATGGCTGCGTGATATTAATAAAAGCAAGGTGGTTGGAGTGATATTCCTTGATTTTACAAAAGCGTTTGACTTAATCAATCACGAAATATTGCTTCACAAATTGAAATGTTATGGTATTGACGATAACTGCTTATTGTTTCTCAGATCTTACCTAGAAAACCGTATTCAGGCTGTCTATTCACGTGGCTTTATTTCTTCCAAAAGGCATGTTCCAAGAGGAGTACCGCAGGGGTCAATTCTAGGCCCTCTCTTATTTTCCTTGTATATCAACGATCTACCTTTATCAATTCAACATGCAATCTGTGATTTATTTGCTGATGATACATCAATACAATATGCTAGTCACAATGTTGACGAAATTAGTTATCACCTGAATGCCAACATGAAATCTGTCGAAAACTGGTGTGATGCTAATGATATGGTCGTGCACCCTGAAAAGACAGAATGCATGTTAATTTGTCCTCGTCAGAAAAGACAGAACATAAAAGACGCACAACTTAACATAAAATATAAAGACAATACTATCAAACAAGTTACTAAGCATATACTATTAGGCATTACTATTGATCAAAATCTTTCGTGGCAGGAACATATTCATTGCCTCATAAAACAAGTATCATCTAGTGTATTCCAATTATCACAGATCAAACACTTTCTTGATAATCATTCTAGACGTGTGTTTTACTTTGCCTATATCCAGTCTCGCCTCAGCTATTGCTCGATTATTTGGGGTAAATGTCCTCCTTCTACATTAAAGCCACTTTGCTCTTTACAAAAACGTGCCATTAAGATGATTAACCATGTAAATACCACAGGTGGATCTGTGCACAATATGTACAAAGAACTTCAAATATTACCTGTTCATATACTTATTAGATATAACACATTGATTCTTATGCATAAAATTGTTCATAACGCATGCCCACAATATTTAAAATCGTTATTTTGTTTCCAGTTCCAACGTAATTCAGATAGAGCTATTGTCCCAAAGCCTAAAATTGATTTATTTAAGATGAGTCTCTCATTTAATGGAAGCATCGAATGGAACATGCTTCCAAAGACATGTCGTCAAATTCCAGCCATATCTCTCTTTAAAACTAAGATAAGAATATTTCTATTCGATACATTTGATTAACCTACTCGCGGTCTTTTGCAAATGCTTGCTTGTACTCAGTCCACCAGCTGCCATGCCATGATGAATGACATATTGAATGTATGTGTATGTGTGAACAGTAAGTGCGTGTGTGTGTTTGTGTGTGTTTGAGTGTGTGGGCGTGAATGTGTACGTATGTCTTTGTTGCTTGTTTTATAATTTTGTGTGTGTGTGTGTGTGTGTGTGTGTGTGTGTGTGTGTGTAAGTACCTATGTACATGTAATGTACCAATTGTTCCAGTTTTTCATCGCTTTGTTACCTTTAATAGACTATTCAAGTTCCTATTCTTATTCGTCGTTCTTATTATTTTATTTTATTTCAGTTTATTTCTTTATTTTTATGTTTTGTGTCGTTCGTTCTTTATTTTTTATGTCGTTAAATGGGCAGAATTGTAAAAAGGCCTTTACTGTGCCTAATTCTTTACCCATTAAAGATTCAATCAATCAATCAATCTTCTTCTTCTTCTTCTTCTTCTTCTTCTTCTTCTTCTTCTTCTTCTTCTTCTCCTTCCGCCACACGTTTCTCTTACCTTCTGTTTGTCTGCTTGTCCGCCTGTCTGTGTCTACGCCTGCCTGTTGTTCCAAGGTTCAAGATGTCTTTGCCCACAGTACTTGCCGGACACAAGACAGGGATCATAACCACCACTAACGGCTGATGCCCAAGTTGACGTCATCGCTATTTCCTGTCTGGCTCGCTGAAAAAGAAGGTCAGTTCATTATTTTTTTTTTCTTTCAATTCTCCCGTTGGTAATGGTTTCTTTTGTGAGGAGGTTTTACGTTCAGTTTAGCGTTTAGACTAAGAATGTAGGAGGATATCCCGTTCTGGCCACTTTTCGTTTAAACCTGTCTGGTCAGTAAACTTGGTATGTTGATGGTGCATGAGCAAAGCACGCATCATCATCATCATCAACATCGTCATTATTACTCTTTCTCCTTCTTCTTCTTCGTCTTCATCTTCTTCTTTTACTTATTATCAACATCATCATCATCATAATCATCGTTGTCGTCAATTTTGTTGTCATTGGCTCCATCACGTTGTCGTCATCATCGTAAACATCATAATTATTTGGAAGCACTTGTTGAAGTTGTAGCAGCAGAAGTAGAATCAACAGCAGTAGCAGCAGCAGCAGTGGCGGCGGCAGTTGATGTAGTACCAGTAGTAGTGGTGGTAGCAGTAGTAGTGGTGGCAGCAGCAGTATTGACTGGTTCATAGATTTCTTTTTGTTTGTTTGTTTGTTGTTGCATTTTTGTTTTGTTTTTTTGTTTTGTTTTGTTTCATTCCCTGTGACCAAAGCCAAGGATAGAGTGTTTTTTGTTTTGTTTTTTTTATCGTTTGGGTGCATACTTTCGAAGTTATTATCATTAAAAAATACTGATAATATATAAATAAACGAAAGCAATCATCAATCATCAGTGAGCAGTACCAGAACATAACACCAGGGCTAGAAAGACAAAAAAAAAAAAAAAACCACACAATTTGAATGCGCATGTCACCAAAGAGAGAGAGAGAGAAAAAAAATCAGTGTTCAATACAACATCGAAAACAATGTCTCAAAGTGGCTCAATCACGTATCCTTTCGGACATTTGGAGTACAGAAACCGATTTGTCTGGACGCTTTTTTTCTTTATTTCTTTTTCTTTTCTTTTTTTTCTTTATTTTTCTTTTTTTGACACGTGAATGGCATGCTTTTTGAATAGTTTTATATGTTGAGCTTGCTGCGTTGACGACTGTTTGGCTTCTCATATTCATTTTTAAGTGAAACTGATAGCAGTTTCTTTTGCTTTTCAGACGCAATCATTTATAATGATCGATCTGATATATATCATTCTTTAAAAGAACAAAGCAAGAGCCTAAGTAGTCGAATAACATGTTCAAAAGATACTTAATAATGTGTGGATACGCATAGAAAAAAATAATCAATGAACAAAGTTAAATGACCGTGTGAAAGAAAATGGAAATAGAGCGATCATTCAGTATGAAACGTAGTCGATTCGACTATGGGCTTTGCTGATTCTAGATCTGCTCATGTTTGTGATCCTATGATCATGAAATAAAGTTAAAGCAGCAATATAATATTTTTGTACTGAATATTATCAGTAATCTGGTATCAGTAATCGATATAAACGAACCACGAAAGCATCCATCACTGACATGTGAGACTCGTGTAGAGAAAAGAGGTGAGAGAGGAGAAAGAGAACCTTGCCATTGAGGTTGGGGATCCGTCAATCTGTTATAATTAAACCAGTCCAGTTGTTGTTGTTTTTTTTATCTATTCAGAGAACGTATTGACTAAATTCACCGGTGTTATGGTTTCTATTCGTGACGTAGTTTGTGGGCCCCATTTTTTTCGAAGGAGGAAGAGGTGAGAGAGAGAGGTGGGGGAGGTGAGAGAGACAGAGTCAGTGCTCCATTGATCGCTTCTTTTTCCGCCTCTATATTTATCTATCTATCCATCTATCTATCTATCTATCTATCTATCTATCTATATCTATCTATCTATCTATCTATCTATCTATCTATCTATCTATCTATCCATCTCACAAAGCAAACGATTGCTCCCTTCCTTGAAAGTCACCTTCGTCCTTGTCACAGAACATCCAGGCAATTAAGTTTCCACATATATATTCTGCCCTCTCTCTTTTCCAGCCACACGTAATTATCTTCTTGCCCCCCCTTCCACTTCCTCCACCTGTCCGTCTCAGACACTGCTTCATTTTGCCGTCGACTCTGTAGCCGACCAACTGTGGAAGCAGTTGCCGCTGCACTCAAAGGTACAAGGCAGAGCCCAGAAAGGGCATGCAAATGATCATCTTACACTCCGTGATTGTGTCTTGTTTCCTGACTGATGAGACAACGCTTCCTCGGGGGAACTTTTAACAAGTTTGCTTTGACTTCTACCCCCTTCCCCCACCCCATCCCCACCCCCTTCCTTCCCTCCAATCTCCTGCCTACGCCTATCTTCTTCAGATCAAGGATGTAAGACAGTTCCGGATTGGTTGTTGTGCTGCCCTTCACACACTCTGGGGAAGATTATACAGCAGCTTCTTCTTTTCTTTCTTTCTTTCTTTGCTGTTGCAAGATGAAACATCATTAGCCCATGATCGCGAAATGACTTGCTCTTTGATCAAATGAAAAGACAGTAGTATGCTTTATTTGTGAAGGACTAACACTGCTATTTTGAAATTAGAAGAATACGTTTTTACCACAAAAGGGCCTTAACACTTCCACTCAAATAGCAAATAAGCATGAAATAAAAATTGCTGTAATATATTACCTTGTCTTGGGATAATAATATGTCGTAACATTCTTTCGTGAAACCTCAGCCACATACAAACGTTTTTAACAAGTTGCCGATACCAGAAAGACCTCAATAGGCAGTTGATTTGCAAACACCGTGAACAGAAAACAGAAACGTTTGATCCAATGAAATATATATGATTTACGCATAAAAATATTACCTCAACATAAGCTATCATACGTTTATCATCTTTCTTATGAATAAAATGTATCTAGTATCTAGTAAAGACAATTTTTGCTTAAAGTGTATGAATGTTCAGGAAGAAATTTCGCAATTACCACGCACTTGTCACACCCATACCTCTCCCCACAAACAAAGTTCAGCAAAAGCACGAAATAACCATGTGATTTGACCGCATATTTTGAAAAACACACACACACACACACACACACAAAAAACCGACGTGAAACATACACTTGGTGGTAATGTCTCAGGAAGACCTTTTCATAAGTAAGCTAAATGTGGTTTCCCTTGTAGACGGCTCGTTCTACACCAGGCACACGCCACAAATTGGTGCTGTCAAACTTTTTTCGTGCGATGAGCACGATGTTGGCCTTTCAAGAGCAAATTGGAAATGTATGGCCGGACTGCTGAGAGAGGGTAGCTGCCTGTGTGCGTGAGCTGGAAGTGGAAGTGTAAAGTGGGCGACCTTTTCCCTATTTCCTCTTTCCTTTGCCAGGAGAGAGATCCTGAGAGAGAGGTGGGAGAGGAGAGGGAGAGAGAGAGAGAGAGAGAGAGAGAGAGAGAGAGAGACATATACACCTACACCTACAAACAGAGAGAGAGAGAGAGATCCACAGGTGAGAGAGGGAGGGAGGGAGGGATATATATATATATATATATATATATATATATATATATATATATATATATATACACCTACACACACACCACACACACACGAACGAACGCGCACGCACACACACACACACACACACACACACACACACACACACACACACACGCGCGCGCGCGCGTGCGCGCGCGCAGAGACAGACAGTGACAAGACAATGTTGTTTTTTTAACCAGGCCTTTTGCCCATGTCAAAGGGACAGGGGCTCACAATGGGGCTGACATGTTGTCTGAACGCAGATCAAACAGTAATGATTTTATATCTGTAAACATTCAGTTGAATCAGTTTGTTGGAAATTATGGAAGAGACAAACAGAGAGAGACAGCCAGACAGACAGGCACAGACAGAGAGAGACAGAGACAAACAGAGACAAGACAAAACAATGTTTTATTGAACCAGACCTTCTGCCCATATCAAAGGGGTAGGGGCTCACAACAGGGCTGACATGATGCCGGAACTAAACTTTAAAAAAAATAGTGATTTTATATCTGTAAATATTCAGTTGAATCGCTTTGTTGAAAATTATGGAAGAGACAAATACAGAGACAGACAGACAGACAGACAGACAGACAGAGTCAGACAGCGACAGAGAGAGGCACAGAGAGAGAGACAGAGAGAGCGACAAAGTATGTATGGAAGCATAACCCTGGATTTTCCCGGTTGTTGACTGCTGCATATAGATATGTCTTTATCATTTCTTGTCTTTCTCCCTCTTCTCTTTCTCTCTCATCCATCCTTTCCTTTCATTTGTCTGTCTTCATCATTGTTTATATCTCTTTCTCTATTGGTCTTTCTGTCTGTCTCTCTGTGGCAATGCACAAGATTCACTTTAATTACGTCAAATGTACTCATTTTGATGTTATTTCTCTGAACCGAATCTTTCAACCTCCCTCTCATTCGGTCTCTACTTATCTTTATTGATTATCATCAAAAGATTCCCTGCCTCTTCCTTGTTCTCAGTTTCTTCAGTTTTAGAGTTACGCATGTGTGTGAATGACTGGCGCGAAAGCGTTTAGTCTATGCACAAGATTCAGCGTTATATAAATACAATTATCATCATCATCATCGTCGTCGTCGTCATCATCATCATCATCATCATCATCATCATCATCATCATCATCATCATCATTATTATTATTATTATTATTATTTACCAACAGAGATCACAAAGGAAAATTAATCCTGCTCGTTATAGCTTTTTCAAGAACCGTCGATGCACTGTTGGCTTTCGAACTATTAAAAAAAAATTAATATATGAATAAAAAGCAGTGAAAAGAAGTCGTCCACGACATCTTCAAGTAAAAACGACAGCTCAAACAGCAGGATGCCCATTTCCTTTGATCTCTGCTTGTAGATCTGTTGATATGGATTAATGAAGATGAATAAAGACTGGATGAAAAGGATGGATGAAAAGTTTGGCCTTATTGGTACAACTTGAAAAATACCTTACTGTTGTTACAATAACTAGATTTTGTAACTTTCTTATCAGATTTCGAGTTAGCATAGGTGACTTAAATATAAATCATAGGCATAAAATAGGAGTGTCAAAGAATGTCCATTCTGTCATAAGACAGAAAACGAAACTTAAGTTTTGTTCAAATTACATGATTCTGTTTGCGAGAACAATATGTATCAAAATATTACTGGATTTAAATGAACAATATCTGGCATATATGTTGCAAACTGTAACTTTTGCAATTAAGACGTTTAGCTTTGTTTGAATTCTATGCCACGAAAGCAAGAGAAACTCTTTGTGCCATTTCGTCATATGAGTACTGGCAGCAATGAGAAAGTGGTTATATGTAGTGTTGTTTCCTTGTGAATGTTTCACTGGTTGTCTTAATCAGTTGGGATCAATTTCTTTCACCGCGTAACCCTTGTATACTGATATGTGGCATTACAGCAGTAAAAATCATGAGTTCCTGAGTTCTCTCTCTCTCTCTCTCTCTCTCTCTCTCTCTCTCTCTCTCTCTCCATCTCTGTCTCTCTCTCCATCTCTGTGTCTCTGTCTCTCTCTGCGTCTCTCTCTCTCCATCTCTCTCTGTCACTGTCTCTCTCTCCATGTCTCTCTCTCTTTCCACCTCTCTCTCTCTCCATCTCTCTCTGCGTCTCTCTCTGCATCTCTCTCTCTCCATCTCTCTCTCTGTCTCTCTCTCTCCATGTATCTCTCTCTTTCCACCTCTCTCTCTCCATATCTCTCTCTCCATCTCTGTGTCTCTGTCTCTCTCTGCATCGCTCTCTCTCCATCTCTCTCTCTGTCTCTGTCTCTCTCTCTCTCCATGTCACTCTCTCTTTCCACCTCTCTCTCTCTCTGTCTGTCTGTCTGTCTGTCTCGTTCATCATCCTCATCCCGCAATATTACCTCTCCCCTTTTCTCTGAAGAGAATGTCAATATTGTGAACATTAACTCACTCAGTACGGCCAGTCCTCTCTTCTCCTCTACACAGACCCCTTGGATGTCCAGTGGGTGTCTGAATGACCCAACCTTTAGCTTCCGTCGTCAGAATTGTGGTATTCTTTGTCAACATTCACATCTTCAGTATAAGAGCCTTCCGCTTGCAATATTTTGATGATGGTAATTGGGGTGAAACGCTATTAACGTCGTCTCTTTCGCCGTTCGTATGGAAAGAGTTAAAACGTCAATCTGTCAACAACAAAAAAAAACAAACAAAAAAAGATACTAACACCTGCAAATGTGGCTTTTAGTTGTTTGTCTCTGGCCTCTCCGCACCTTTCCTACCAACTCGATGGGTTACGCTGCTGGTGGGGCAACTACTTGGCAGATGTGGTGCAGCGTATATGGATTTGTCCGAACGCAGTAATAACGCCTCCTTGAGCTACTGATACTCATGCTGACACTCCACCAGCTCCCACAGGTTTTGTCTTTTTTTTTTTTTTCTTTCTTCTTCTTCTTCTTCTTCTTCTTCTTCTTCTTCTTCTTCTTCTTCTTCTTCTTCTTCTTCTTCTTCTTCTTCCACTTCTTCTTTTTTTTTCGCAATTACAGTTATGTTGATCATTTAAGATGCTGGATACGACGTTTTGTTTCTCATGTTTCCTAACTGCAGTGAGGATGACGGAATATCCTATCTTGTACCTGACCACACCTCTCCAAACGCCTCCCCTTTCTTCATTTTCCCTTTACCATCTTTCGCTGAACAATTTGCACCGCATCTGGAGACTTCATTTTGAACTTGGCTGTGAAGAAACTTGCCTTGCACTGGTGAGCACGGCTGAGGTA
>NC_134877.1:49143123-49148123 GCF_041734735.1 Babylonia areolata
CTTCGAAACGATCAACAAGAACATTATCTGAGAAGAAAAAAAACAACAACCCTAAAACAAATAAAACAACCAAAACACAGCCTAATGATTCATTGTTAAGGAGCAGAGCGATTATCTGAATTTAGAAATGGAAAAGAAAACTGCACACTCATTTAATCATGCTTTTCAAACAGTGCTACAAAAGCAGCAACAAGAACAAGATTCGTCCGCCTTTTCAAGCCATTCTATGCTGGGGTAATCAAGATGGGCACCATTAGCATTCATACATGTTTGTACCAGCGGAACATTCTGATCCGAACAGTCTTTGCGTTTGATGAACATGGTGACACGTTCTCATCATTTCAAGGAGGCGTCACTGTGTTCGGACATATCCATATACGCCACGTCTCATCTGCTAGGCAGATGCCTGACCAGCAGCATAGCCCAACGCGCTTAGTCAGGCCTTGAGTGCATGCTATTATTTCTATGTACCTACCAGAGTTGATTTATCGTCTCATCCGAATGACAAGATTCCAACCCAGACCTTTAAAGGCTTTAAAGGCTTTCTGTATTGGCAGCTGTGTGTCTTGGCCATTCTGCCACCTCCCTCCACGTCATCAGCCACGAGGGAACAAACAGAAATAACCCACCTTGTCGTGTTTTGGGATGATGTTGTTTCCTCCTCAATGGAACACACAGTGAAATACACGCACAAAGAAAGGTGCATACATGAAATGAATGGATGACACCGAAGGAAAAAAAAGGATCAAATAATCAACTGATAGATTGAGGAATGAAATACATACATTGGTTACCAACACTATATACAAAGAAAGACAGATGATCGGGTACATAAATAAATGAATATCAAGCGTATAAACATATTCGTGTATGTGTGAGTGCGTTGCTGTTGTTGCTTTCTATTCTTTGTTTATGTATGTAAATGTGTGTTTGTGTGTGTGTTTGTGTGTGTTTGTAGATGTGAGTATAATTTTGTTGGGCGTTTGGGGTTGGTGATGTCATAAATGTCAAGCTTTGATTGTGTTGTCATGAATTGTTTTGCATTCGGCTTAAAACAAAACTGATATCATGAACTGGGAAATAAATGTGGACTCACGCTTACATCCACAACAAAAACGAAAAAACAAATGTTCATCTAATTAGAGAAATGGGGAGAGTTCGAAAAGGAAATCTCGCAACTGTGCTTTTGAATCTATCGATCCATCGCAATTAACACTATTCCTGTCCAAAGGGATTGCTTCAACTGGACTTAGCTAATGCCGTGGTTTCTTCGTGTGATCTGTGGATGTGAGACCGCAAAATAAATGGATACAGACAGACAGGCAGAGAGAGACAGACAGGTAGACAGAGAGAGAGATAGAGACAGACACACAGACACAGAGACAGAGAGGAGTACAAATCGTTGGATGTAAAATAAAAAAAAATCTAGCTTATTCCACTACACTCCAACTGAAATTCTCTCTCTCTCTCTCTCTCTCTCTCTCTCTCTCTCTCTCTCTCTCTCTCTCTCTCTCTCTCTCTCTCTCTCTCTCTTTATTCGCATTCGCATTCTCTGTCTCTTTCATTTTACGATGCCACCGTGCTGCTATAAATCACACATAAAAGCCATGGAAACTGTGCTTCTCTCTGGTTCTCCTTTCCTCTCCTCCGCTTCCACCTCCTCCTCTGTGTGTGTGTGTGTGTGTGTGTGTGTGTGTGTGTGTGTGTGTGTGTGTGTGTGTGTGCGTGCGTGTGTGTCTGTCTGTCTGTCTGTCTGTCTGTCTCTGTCTGTATCTGTCTGTCTGTCTCTCTCTGTTTGTCTGTCTGTCTCTCTCTGTGTCTCTGCCTCTCTCTCTCTCTCTCTCTCTCCCTATCTTCCCCATTTTCCATCACCCCCCCCCCCCCCCACCCCGCTTATGATGAAGGTTCAGGGAACAAGGACAAGACGACCACTTGACCCCTTTCCTTCCAACTCACGCACACAGAGCGCTAAAAAAAAAAAAATCACTGCATTCAAGTGGCCCGTTGTCTGTTGGCCGTTAAAACACCAACATCGTAGTCATCGCACGAGAAGGTTGGCAGAAACAGTTTGTGGCATTTGTGTAGCAGTGTCGAAAAGGTCTGTATGTATGGGATATCAAAATTAGCCCCGTTATAAATAGGTCTTCCCTTAGAAATTATTCAAGAGTTTTTGTTGTTTTTTTCACACCTTTTTTGCTTGTCTTTTTCTTTTTGAATAATATATATATATATTATATATATATATCATATATATATATATATATATATATATATATATGTGTGTGTGTGTGTGTGTGTGTGTGTGGACATATACATATATATATTATATATATATATATGTGTGTGTGTGTGTGTCTGTGTGTGCGTGCGTGCGTCTGTGTGTGTGTGTGTGTGTGTGTGTGTGTGTGTGTGTGTGTGTGCGTTCCCGTCGTCTTTCGCTGTCTCTTTTGCTGAATGTATGATGAAAGACAAATGAATTAGATTTGTTCTTTATATCCGTCTTTCTAACTGTCTGTCTGCCTACCGATCTGTGTTTCTGTCTGTCTGTTTCTGTGTTAATGCATGTGTTTTCCTCTGCTTATATAATAGTCTATTATCCCATAGTTTTTCCTTAAAACTTCGTTGTAATGTCATTTACGCAATACGAGAGCGATCTAAAGGATACATGAAAGCAGATTTGGGTGATGATGCTAGCGCTATTTTCAGTCTGGCTCTTTGAAAGGAAGCCTAATACATTCATCTCCTGCTGGTTATTGGGTTTTTTGTGAAGGTCTTTGTTCAGTATGATGTAACCTTCTTTTTTTTAAGTATGGCTCTTTGAACATAATCTTAATATATTTTTTTCTCAGGCTGGTAATGGTATTTCTTTGTGACAGTTTTATGTTGAGTGTGATGTGAGCTTGGCTAGAGAGTATGGGTCTTCCCTTACTGTCTTTTTTCCTGGTAAGATTGACCATGGCAAATTGGTTTCTTGATGATACAGGAGCAAAATGCGCAACATGATCATGGTTATGTCATCACCAGTATCATTATCAGTTGTTTTCAGCACCATTATCAGTTATTACTGCCACAGTTGCAGACACACCATAGTCATCATCATCATCATCATCATCATCACCATCATCATCATCATCATCATCATCATCATCACCACCACCACCACCACCACCACCACCACTACCGTTGTTTTTTGCCCCCCCCCCCCCCCCCCCCCCCCCCCCCCCCCCCCCTTTTTTTTTTTTTTTTTTTTTTTTTTTTTTTTTTTGTCGTTAGCTGTTGCTGCACTAATCTGCTCTTCCGCGTCCTAGACGGTTGCCTTTTGGTTCCTTAACTGCATCATGCATTGGGTTTCGGGGATTTTCTAATGCTCTGAAATAGGCCTTAACCTGTTTCCTGGCCTGCATTGAAGGAAGGTCAAGCAGGTATCGCATGGTCTTCGAAAGGGTGTCTTTCGTAGTTCCAAGGACCAGCGTCATAGCTTCATTTTGAATTCTTTCTAACTTTAGAAGGTTGCTCGGAGAGAGTGCTTTCAGTCCTAGTACGTAGTCCATCTGGTATGCCAGTTACAGCACCTGAAAAAAAAACAAAAGAGTGGGAGGAACACCCGGAAAACCTCAAACACCTGTTCATCACAATCATTTCACCCACTCTAGGAAGACATTGTCGGGAACCAGAGAGCAAAACTGATTCAGGGGTGAAGCTACTCATAGAAAAAAAAAAAACAGTAAAGAATAGGACATCAACATATTCACAGATGGCTCAGTCCCCAAAGACCAATCCGGTCGAGGATTCACTGCAAAGCAAAACGGAAGAAAACAGTACAATCAGACAAAAGAATGTTTTGCACAAAGTCACACCCTCCAGCCTATACAATGTACGTTGAAGCCGTGACACATGCACCCCAGTGGCTGTTATCTGTTGTATGCCGTGAAATCAACGTGCCATGATTCTAACGGTAACAATGCACCTCTTCCAGTTGGTTGTTTATTGTAGGTCCCCACACGAACCTTTTTTTCAAATAATAATCTACAGAAGTAGTGCATACAATATTTGATTATTGATAATTTTTTTGTCCTAATCCCGCTTCCTCCGTCCCGCCTGTCACACACACACCCTTCCACTATTATGTTTTTTTCTTCCTCCAATCACTGATACTCACCCTCTCCATTTTAGATTTTGTACTCTATCTTTTCCACATTCTGTTATCTCTCTCTCTCTCTCTCTCTCTCTCTCTCTCTCTCTCTATCTCTCTCTCTCTCTTTCTCTCTCTCTCTCTCTCTGTCTGTCTCTCTCTCTTCCTTTCTTAGTCCCCTCCTCCTTGCCCCCCCTCCCACCCCCCGCCCCTTCCCTCCACCTCAACCGCCCCCATTTCCATTCGAATATACAGAAATGTCGATTTCTAATTAATAATAACGATTGTCACTATGATAGAAATGATAATAATCCAAATGATGAAAATGATATCATTTATTTTCAGTCTAATATCATCATCTTAGATGAACAGACTATAAATAAATAAACGAACGAACTTATAAAAAACTGAAAGTGGAATGGGGAGCAGCCCAGAGTGGCATGAGGCAATGCGCAACTTTCAAACTCAAAAACTTACATGGTCATACTGCCCCGGACATGCCGGTGTTACGGGAAATGGGTGAGCTGACAAGTTTACTGGCATCGCTACAACAACGAGTGGTATACATCCGGGAAAAACGTAATCTTATGAAACGTAAAAGAGTACATCAAATACTAAGGTGCAGTGCTATCATACCATTGATCGCCTCACATAAAAAAAAAATGATAGAGAGAGGGAGCGGCCATAGGTCTGGCATGAAAGGTAGAGCACGATCCTTTGCAACTCAAACGAATATTGGTATCATTTCCAAACCAACATTTCGCAAATTTCTTCAAAACGGAGCAGAGTCTCTCTTGGCTTTTCCAAATATTGTAGACTGAACAACACGCTAGATGCCACGTGTGTGTGTGTGTGTGTGTGTGTGTGT
>NC_134877.1:49163123-49165623 GCF_041734735.1 Babylonia areolata
TGTGTGTGTGTGTGTGTGTCTGTGTGTGTGTCTGTGGGTGTGTGCGTGCGTGTGGTTGTGTTTGTGTGCGTGTGTGTGCGTGTGTTCGTGTGTGTGTGTGTGCGTGCGTGCGTGCGTGCGTGCGTGCGTGCGTGTGTGTGTGTGTGTGTGTGTGTGTGTGTGTGTGTGCCCTCGTATGTCCATGTATGTGCCCCTGTGTGTATGTGTGTATGTGTGAATGTCTTTTTTTTTTTAAATCTGTCTCTTTGTCTGTCTTTGTGACTGTCTGTCTGTCTGTCTGTCCGTCTGTCTGTCTGTCTGTCTGTCTGTCTGTCTGTCTGTCTGTCTGTCTGTCTCTCTCTCTCTCTCTCTCTCTCTCTCTCTCTCTCTCTCTCTGTCTGTCTGTCTGTTTTTATCGAATCAGAGGAAAGAACATAGGAAACCAGAGGGGGGAGGGGGGGGAATCCAAACATATATCATCGCATACAGTTTAATCCTCGTGCTTGGATGTGAAAAATATGAAATAGATAACGAGCGGTCCAAAAACCATTCAACCCCCTTGTCGCCTCACAAATGCTGCACATTGCTGCACAGTTTAGAAATGTTAGGGGCATTATGTTTCATGCATTAATGTTTCAGTTCATTCCTGGTTCAGTTTTTTTTTGTTTTTTGTTGTTGTTGTTTTTGTTTGGGGGTTTTTTTCCCCCTGCTGGGGTTGGAATTATTGTGGGATCAAAGTTAAGCTGACACTCGTCATGAATTGTCTCAGTCAGGGTAGCTTGACCGGTCGTTGGTGTTTTTGTATTGGAATACTTCCGCGTGTTTTATGTTTTTAAGTCTTAACAATATAGAATTACAGGAGAAAATGATTTAAAGGTATGACATAGAGAAGAAAAAGGTGATAGGAGAAAGAGAGAGAGAGAGAGAGAGAGAGAGAGAACTGATGTTATACAATTATAGCAATCGCCTAATATCTGAAGGGCAATAGGTGAGTCAGTGTAAAATGACAAAGAGAGACAGACAGAAGAAGAAAGAGAAATATCAAAGAATCCCAACAGTATCATTACTTATTCATTTGTGAAAGTGTGTGTTTATGTTACTCTTAGTGATCACACACACACACACACACACACACACACACACACACACACACACACACACACACACACACACACACACAGAGAGAGAGAGAGAGAGAGAGAGAGAGAGAGGGAGAGAGCAGACAAATTTGTGTTCGGTGACGCAACAACAGCAACTATCATCAGGACAAATTGATGATCGTACCCATAAAAATGTAATTTTGATATATATACATAGTTAGTTAGTTAGATACGTCGGAGACAGAGAAAGGTAGAAGAGAGGAGAGAGGAAGGGAGGGAGGGAGAGAGAGAAAAGGAGACAGAGATAGGCGAATATATAAATGCAGACGTAATGATGGAGAGATGAACACAGAGACAGAGAGAGAGAGAGAGAGAGAGAGAGAGAGAGAGAGAGAGAGAGAGAGAGAGATAGAAGCAGACAGACATACGAATGTCCAGTGCCTAAGAAATAAAATATCATATCATGTATTACACGGCTAAACGATAACTTGATGATCAAAGAAACTCGGACGTGAAGAAACACGTCGGGTAAAAGATATGGAAAAACAAGGGAAGGATAGAATGTAATATTCTGAAATGAAGTCACTTCGTGCATAGTCTGCATAACAAACGAAATGATTAAGTAGCGTGCTTAAAACACAAGATAACGGCGCGTGCGTGTTCTCGTCCGAGACTCGTTGTCAGTTTTTGCGCCTTGCTCATCTCGTCTGTCCCCAGGTTGCAGTGCCCCCCATATCCCACCCCAACACCCCACATACAACCACACACCAACCCCCCCACCTCCTCTCTCTCCCCTCTTCAGGCTGCTTCTGAGCTCATACCTCCACCTCGCGCGATCCATTCAGACATAGATGAAAAGGAATAAGGAAAGAACTGAAAGAAAAGTTATGTCTTGAAGTTCAACGGGATCCTTTTTGCGCTCATTAATTCAAGGAATAAAAAAGGAAAACAAGTTACATACTCAAAGTAAAAAAAAAAGAAATAAGTAAACAAATAAATACATGAGGAATTGTTTTTAAATGTAATATTCTTGAATTCGAAATCAATAAGTGCATAATCATAAGGAGCAATCGAGCTAGGGAGATCGCGTGCTCAAAGCAAGACAAATTAGAAAGAAATGATGTGTGATTCCCTTCAAACGAAATTATGAAGTTAACAAGAATCGAACAAAATAATTGAATGAAATAAAATATTAATTTTCTCAATCATATTTTTGACGTTCATTACAGACACATGGACAAATCATAGATAAAAATGATAAATAAATCAAATGATGAATGCTAATTAAGTATCATAAATAAACGAATAAACAACTAAACAAACAAAAGGATAACAATTGGATAAATAAATCTACAAATAAACAAACAAATAAATCAATGAACACTGCTTTCAACTGTAGGTTACACCCTGAATTACACGCA
>NC_134877.1:49168123-49180623 GCF_041734735.1 Babylonia areolata
TTTGTTTTTGTTTTTGTTTGTTTGGTGTTTTGGGGGGGGTTTTTTGTTGTTTTTTTTGTTTTTTTTTGTTGGCGGGGGGTCAATATCATTCGTTCTGAGAATCAGGTGAAGATGTTGTGTCAAGGTTAACTTTCGTCCATTACAATACAGTACAATACAATACATTTATAATACATCTTTATTAATTCGATTGGAAATGACATGTGCATTCACAGGCTCGTCACTTATAGCACGCAGTCTCTCAGCCCGAAGTCGAGTCTAACATGTATGTGAACATGGCAAAAAAACAAAACAAAACAAAAAATATCTTAAAAATGGACAGGTTGAAATAAGATATGAAAGTGATAAAAACTTAGCAGTTTGATTCAGTTATAACACAGTAACAGAAATCATAACAAGTAATTGAATGTAGAACCAAGAATAATAATAATAATAATAATAATAATGGTATTTATATAGCGCTGAATCTTGAGCATAGACAAATCAAAGCGATTTCGCACCAGTCAATCACACGCATGCATAACTCTAAAACAGGAGAAACTGAAGACAAGGAAGAGGCAGGGAAGGGAGGCTATTTAGGGAAGAGGTGGGTTTTAAGGCCAGACTTGGAAGAGATGAGTGTGGAGACTTGACGAAGCGAAAGAGGAAGTTCATTCCAATTGCAATGTCCAGAGACAGAGAAAGAACGGCGGCCAACAGTCGAGAGTTTGAATCTGGGTATGCGTAAACAGAGTGAATCCGAAGCTGATCGTAGTGAGCGAGATGGAGTGTAGAGATGGAGGCAGCCACCCCGTCATCTGGTATCAAATCTGAGGTCACTGTTTGCTCATCTTGGGCCGAACTTTTCTCTCCAGCCTGCATGTGTCCAGTTCACCCCCGAAAACGGAATATGGCTGCCGATATGGTGGGGTGCAAACGGTCGCACACGTAAAAGCCCACTCGCGTACATACGATGTGAACGTGGGAGTTGCAGCCCACGAACAACGAATAAGAAGTATCCAGTTCACGATTTCTTAGCATACAGTTATCGTTGTGAGAAGCCTCAGTACATGTCTTTGCCAGCGGAGAGACGGCGTTGGCAGATGATGGTTGACACTGGAGGATGATTGACCCCCCCCCCCTCCCCCCCTCCCCCCCACCCCTCTCTCTCTCTCTCTCTCTCTCTCTCTCTCTCTCTCTCTTTCAAAACAAACAAGAAGTGTTTGGTGGTTTTTTGTTGTTGTTCTGGTTTTTTTGTGTTTCTTGTTTTAAATGGCGCATAGTTGACCACCTCCTGTCGTTTCACATTTGCATGATTATCTGTGCTCATGCGGTATTTGTGTTTGAATGTGCGTGCGTGTGTGTGTGTGTGTGTGTGTGCGTGTGTGTGTGTGTGAGTGTGTGTGCGTGTGTGTGTGTGTGAGTGTGTGTGTGTGTGTGTGTGTGTGTGTGTGTGTGTGTGTGAGTGTGTGTGTGAATGTGCGTGTGTGTGTGTGTGTGTGTGTGTGTGTGTGTGTGTGTGTGTGTGTGTGTGTGTGTGTGTGTGTGTGTGTGTGTGCTGCGTGCGTGTGTGAGTGTATTTGTGTGCACGAAGTTTGTTTTTTTTTATGTGAGCTAGTGACCATAGGCATGATTCTCTATCTATGAATAATAATCAGTGTAGCCAGCGGCGATTAATCTGAGACATTTTGTGTGTTTGTTTTTAGAGATGCATGCGATGCTTCAAAAACTTGGGTTGCTTGCCTGATCGTGTGCATGTCAGTTTTAATTCAGTTGAGTTCCGTAACGGCCCCTCGTGAGATGTATAAATATTTTAAATTAAATCACACACACACGCGCGCGCACGAACACACACACACACACACACACACACACACACACACACACACACACACACACACACACACACACACACACACACACACACACACGCACAAGTGGCTAAGAGATGCGAGACCATTTTTTTTTTACAATGGCAGAGAGTGGGGAGGAGATTGAAACATCACAATTAATAATTTAGATAAGCAGCACCGAAAAGGATTGAAACCTAATCGTATTATTGTTATCGCTGCTACTGCAGCTTTTATTGTTGCTGTTACTGCTGTTGTTGTTGTTTCTGTTATTGCTATTGTTACTTCTACGGCTCCTTTTATTACTGTTGCTGTTGTTTCTCCTGCTACTGTTACTTCGACTGTTGCTTTTGCTACTTTTTTTTTTTTTTTTTTTTTTTTTTTTGCTGCAACCCCTTTTACTGTGCTTACTGTGGCTGCTGCTACTGTTGTTACTGCTGCCGTTGGAGTCATTGTTACTGTTGCTTTTGCTGCTGTCACTGCACTATCTGCTGTAATCTCTTCAATACTGTTTCTCTTCCCTATCCCGTCTTTGCACCACTACACCCAAACATGTCCTGCCACAGTTTGAGCGCCAGTGGCTATCATTAATGTGAGGCTTCAGTAAGGCTACCCACCACAGGAGAACCTGCCCCGCTGCTGACAGAGTTCCTTTGTACGATGCTCCGATTCAACATACGCAGACAGCATGCGCAAATTGCATAATCGTGAAACCTCACTATAAACGGACCTTCTCTCTCGAGTGAGAATCTTCTAACCCGTCCCTTTGACAGTCCATACGACCCCATCTCTCCAACGACCCCGCCCTCCCCCCCGGCCCCACCCACATGCCCCCCTCCCCCCCCCCTCCCCCCCCCGCCCCCCCCCCCCCCCCATTCCTCCCTTCCTTTAAGACACAAGAATTAGAGGCCGTCATGTACTCACATTTTCAGTTTCAGTTTCAGTTTCAATGAGGTGTCTAAGAGTGCGAACTGATCCAAATAGAAAAAAAGGAAGCAGATGCCCTACCTGCGCATAAACTCAATGTGCAGGTCAGGTCAAACACTGAAAACAGAAAAAAAAAGTGAAGGGGAAACCAGAACTGAGTTTACCATGGGGGTGCTGGCTTACAGGGATTTCTTGGATAACCTGTTTTTTTATTTATGAATAGTGGGGGGGAAATGATGGAAGAGGATGACTGGCGATGCTGGTGTGGATATCTCATTTTGTTTACAGATGCATGGCATGGCTTTGTCCACGCTCATTTTCTGAACATGTCCCAGCGTTAACCAGACCCATGAGACAAATATCTATAATACATCTACTGAAATGTTGGCTACACTCTCAGAAGACGCAATCTTGAAGCAGCAGAAGAAGCAGTTTTGAAGCAAATGTTACACGACAGCCTAGTTCACATCCTGCCATCTGAGTCCTGTTTCGCTCATTGGAAAAACACAATCCCTGTGTATCATCTGATGAGAGATACAAAGAAGCATTGGGTGGAAGCTACTCTTCTCGTTACTTATTCTCAATGACATCAGAGAGGATCGACTTCTTCATGGTCTGCAGATAAGGTTCAGACGGTTAATATCCAAGTCATCAGTGTGTAACGCTAACACTAACCTTTTTTTTTTTCTTTTTTTTTACGCTATTTTTGCCGCAACGAAGGGTGAAAGTGTATAAATCGGGCTCTTCCCTTCCAAAATTTTAAAACAGAATCACTAAACTCATCCTTGGCACAAAAAACATTCACCGGATGTAAACACTTCTCTTTTCTATTATATTTATTTCTGATTCGATTATGCAAATACACTTCAATGTACCATCCATTTATTTTGATTGAAATTATATGATTTCGCATCGCTCTTCCCACTCAGGTTTTTAAAACAAAATTAAAGACCTGCGTAATGTTAATTTTTTATTGGAATTTTGCACTTATCATTTCTATTAATTGATTGTTAACTCGATTTTGCAAACGCACTTCAAAATACCATCCTTTTTTTTCTTTCTTTCTTTTCTTAATTTGAATTACCCGATTTCACGTCCATTTCTTTCTTGTTTCCGCGACATGTTTCACAACATTGCTGCAGGGTACATGGATGGAGACTATTGCCTCTGGAGAGAAGAGGAAGGTGAGGAGGAAATGGTGACGCCCTGTATATGATACATGTGAGTACTTATACTGTTTGCATCGTACAGTGTTATGTTCTTATGTACTGTGTTGTGTCGTACTCTGTTGTATTGACCTGTCTTGTGCTGTACGGAATATAACTAAGAACTGGCTTCCGCACTCTAAAACCACGAGGACACCACTCTACAGTGAATTGGAAAAAATGGGGTGGGGTACCGGGAAGTCATGTCAAAATAGGAATGCGATCTTTAATGAATGTTGATCGTTTGCGAAGACAAACCTACGTTTCTGATCATGTTTGTTGAGATGTGCATGTCTATATATTTGTCAACTCAAGACGAAAATGACACACAACACTACACATGACAATGACAGACACATGGCCGTGTCAGCAAAGTTGTCGAGTTTGTGTTCTTGTCTGTCTCTGTCTCTGTCTCTTGCTTGAATGCCTAATTATGGATAGTGATTCCAAAATTAGATTTTGCTACAGGCTACGTATCAAGTAAGGATTTTCATCATTTCTCCCTAGTTATCTGTCCATCCATATTCATGGTCCTCTACAATCGCGAAACTTAAGACAGCTAAAGACCATGCAGGAGGAAGAATTGGATACCAATAACACTATAACACCAAACGCCTACGCACGACGTTTGGTATCAAAATACGTGGAAGAAGCCAGAGAGCGATGTCATCGGCCTCTCGTGTCAATCATCTTTGCAAAGGACGTCACCACTGGCTAGAACATACACTGGGGCTCCCCACATCAACAGTCGCACGCCAAGCTATGAGCTAGACACACCAACAGGCCGAAGAAAGAGAGGTCGTACCATGATGAACCGGCGGCAAACAGTGGACAGAGACCTTAGACTTGTCGACAGAGGAAGGGTTGACACTGAACAACGCAGAGAATGGAGCAGGTTGACTGTCTCAGCGACAAGGGAGTACCTAATATCATCTTCATCATCAGAATTATATCCGTTCCATCTTTGCGCTAGGGAAATCACTTCTTTTCCACTACTTTATTTGCCAAGTGTTTTTGTCGTGCATTCGGAATTTCACGACACAAATCAACGAATTTAGCATACAAAGAAACAGTTCATTATATTTGCTTTTCAAGCCTTTCTCTGCTTTAATTAAGCCAGCGTGTCCATTGCTACTTATGTGTTCCCTGTTCTCAGTATTTCACAAGACTTTCACACACATGAAATATTACAATGGTTTGGCTTGAATAATAATAATAATAATAATAATAATAATAATAATAATAACAATAATAATACGCTTCCGGTTATGTGCTTCCGGATACAATGACGCAAAGGGGGACCGAATTGTATGAGTAAATTTACGAAACCCCTTATTTCATAGGACACATATCCCATTTTTCGAAACGGTCGCATACATCATACAAGTACACTATGAGACAAAAACGAACGCTTTATTTTCCCCCCACTTTCTCGTCACTTTACGGTTTTTGTTGGAATTGCATATTTTTTTTTTTTACAGCAATGCTCGGTCAGCTTTCACCTCTCCTCGCAAATTTAATTTTCTCTTAACAGGTTCATGCGTTCACAAAATAAAAGAAAAAGTCTTTGGTGATAGTGTTTGTTTGTTTGACTGAACAGCAGCGAGTGATACTGACTTCCGTTCCTGCTGTAACCAATTGTTTCAGTTTCGGTTTCTCATGGTGGCGTCAGTGCTTTCGGACAAATCCATATACGCTACACCACATCTGCTAGGCAGATGCCTGACTATCAGCATAACCCAACGCGCTCAGTCAGGCCTTGAGTGCATGAATGTATATCTGTGTACATATCAGAGTGGATTTCTTCCACAGAATTTCGCCAAATGACAACACTCTCGTTGCCATGAGTTCTTTTTCAGTGCGCCAAGTGTGTGCCGCACACGGAACCTCAGTTTATTGTCTCATCCGAATAACTAAACGATCAGTTCGATTTTCCAGTCAAACTTGGGAGAAAGGGCGAGAGCGGGATTCGAACCCACAGCCTCACGGACTCTCTGTATTGGCAGGTGAGAGTCTTAACCATTTTGCTGCGTTACTCCTTCCCCAATTCGAAGAAGGCGTCAAAGTGTACCGACTGATCCATATACGCTACACCACATCTGTTTTGAAGAAGAAAAGTGAGGAAAAAAACAATAGATGCATACCCAATGCGTAGACCCCATGCGCTGTTCAGACCATGACTTTCATATCTATTTAACTCTTTCACCGCCAGTCAATTTAGAGTACAAAACCCCCTTGTGGCATAAACACAGAAAAGACAGTGGCTAAATATACCTAAGGGTTCTCCCTGCGATGTATAGAAAATATGGCCTATCCTACCACCGAGCATTAAAAGCAGTAGGTTCATGGATAACAGACCAAGGAATGGTCACCTTTCAGTGACATGGGTCCTCTACCACGCCTGTGCATAAATGCGAGCTTGGCGGTGAAAGGGTTAAGCCCTTTGCCTCAAAAGGAGCGTTGGCTATCGACGGCTCTCTTCCAGCTGACTCGACTCTGCATCTTTCCAGTGGACCCCTAACATTTTCAGCTCAGCAGAATACAGGACCAACCATAAAACGAATTATGTTGTTTCTGGAGTCATTCTGGAGATAATCATAAATAACATACGTCTCTCCAGAGACTTTTGAAGGTCAGTGCAAACAGAGAGGATGGTTGTTTCATGCAGACATTATGCACGTGTGTGTGTGTGTGTGTGTGTGTGTGTGTGTGTGTGTGTGTGTGTGTGTGTGTGTGTGTGTGTGTGTGTGTTTGGGGTGGGTGGGGTCAAGTGGCTATGTGTGTGCGTGTTGTGAGTGGGTTAGTGTGTTTGTGTGTGTATTTGTGTCTGTCTGTCTGTCTGTCTGTGTCTGTGTCTGCGTCTGTGTGTGCACGGCCTTTATTTTCAGAAACAATAATAATTCATGGTCTTTTTTTTTGTGAAGATGCATGCGATGCATGTATGTTTACGATTGTTTATTCGATCGTGCGCCCGTCAGTTTTAATTTGATATGGCTCTGTTGATTACCCTCTTGGGACATATAACGCACTTTCAGATGAATTAGAGAATGAGACAGAGAAATGCAGGTCCACGGACGGTGATGGGTGCTTCACACACACACACACACACACACACACACACACACACATACACGCACTTCAGCTTTTACCATAAGAACGGCATTCTATCGACGTGTGTACAAGGCGAAAAACAAACCGGATTTACTGCCTTATATTGTGCCGTCCGTGGGTTTGAATTTCTTTTTGACTTGACGATAAATATGCAGTTGGTGGCTATCATGTTTAGACTGTTTTCTTGTCATTTTGTGTGTGGTGCTTCTCTCCATTTTGTGATTGTTTTCCTGATCGTGTTCCCGTCAGTTTTGATTTGATAAAGTTCCATAACTGCCCCTCGTGGGATGTATAAAACGGTGCCCTTGAATCAGAGAGAGAGAGAGAGCAAGAGAGAGAGAGATGATATGAATGGCAAATTAATGGGAGATGCGTGATCATGGTGGGAAATGCGTGACCGTTTTTGCCTTTTTTTTGGGGGGGGGGGGAGGGGGGGGGGAGTGGGGAAAGAAGTAAGGAAGAAGGTCTGAAACGTGCTGATTCATGATTTTTCTAAGCTACACTGACAGGAGCAAGGGCTGAATGGGTTGTAGTTGTTGTTGTCGTCGTCGTTGTTGTTGTTGATAATGTTGTTATTTTGTTGTTCTTGTTCGAGTTGTTCTTTCGATCTTCCACCTCCCCTCAATGGCCTCAATGTTCCCTGTCCCTGCTCAAGCACAACTACACCCAAGCTCGGTTTGTCGCAGTTGTAACGAAAGCAGTTACTAGAAATGTTAAACGCCTTTTACGACCATTGGAGCAGTGATTTCACAATCACGGTGTCTTGGACACGGCATATGAAGGCGGAGCCCAGTCCACTCCTTCCGACATTTCAACTTCTCCCAACCGAAGTCAGGTAGCCATTCGACCCCTGGGTTGAGTGAGAAAATCGCAGTACAGCGCTTTACCCAAGGTTACAACTCCATGCCGCAACGGGGCATCGAACGCTGACCTCTGGTGATCACTGAATCAGAAGTCCCACTACTAACAGACTGTGCCACTGCGCTTTTTTGTAAGCAGTATTTAGGAAAAGAAAAACATGATAATGTTGCATCGCCTTGAGCCCTTTCACCACGGATAATCAGCACTTGTATGTTGTTGATAGAAGGATTTGCTTCAGTGGCGTTCAGTGGAACTGGTTCTGAATCGACAACATGGACAACAAAATATACTTGCGTCTTCTGATAGCAGTGTTGTTTTGAGTTAGAGGCCCTCCCTCCCTCTCATCTTTGTCTTCAGTCACTGCCCTCCGAATAGCAATCCCCACAAGCCGCTCCACCAAAGACGATTTTGGTCAGTTTGTTTTCCTTCAGACTACCAGCTTTGTTCACCATTTTCATGCATCTGTCTACCACCCATCAGCAGCATCTGACTTCGTAGTAGCAGTTTTCTCAGGCGCTCTATGAATATAATCCATTGCTCTTCAAAGACTGAGTGTGTGGGTTAGGGGGGTGGGGGGGGAGGGGGGATGTGTGTGTGGGGCGGGGGAATTAGGGGAGTGGGTGTGTGTTCCAGATTATCTTATCTAAATGACTACATTTCCCTCAATTAAAATAAAACGTACTGACACAAACATGCATTTGAATATTTACTTCAAAATACGCCGTAACAGTCATTTATGTGTTTAATAGTGTTGGAAACGAACACATTTTTGGAAAATCATTAGTGCCTAGCGCGCATCAAATGTTTGATCTTAATACGAAGGACAAAAATAATCACCGACCCACAGTACTATCATGAAATGTGCATGCAACGCCTATGTCTACAATTCGCGAATGAAAATTGACATATGTTTGCTTTTCTTCCAGCTAATTGTTACTCTGTCATTGGAATAGCTACCAACTTTAACAACTTACCAGCAATGATGTCTGCTTCTTTGGAGCAGCCTTTGATGTAGATCACGCCGCCTTAGGTCCTCGAACGCGCTACCACCCAAGTCAGCTCACGTGTGTGCTAGCATTGAGAAAAGAACCATACATCAACAGATTCAATGTGCAAAACAACACGAACTACCCTTCGCACAATTGCCGAGGTCGCCCCCTTCAGACGCATTCATCAACAAGCCGCAAGCCATTTCACACGAGCCGAGCGGGTGTGTAATTGTGGGGGACGAGGACTAATGAGTTCTGTCCCAAGGAATGTCTTGTGGGCTTAGAATTGCCGGCAGGCAGACGGAGATTTAACTCTCCCGCAGAGGAGGTGGGTAAATACGGGAAAGTTACAGTGCGCTACTGGAGCAGAATGCGGTGCTTGATTACTGACGCCCATTGACAAGGACATACATAATTTTCTGATCAGAAATCTGTTGCAATGTGTGTCCGTCAGTCTGTCTGTATGTTTGTCTGTCTGTCTATCCTGTCTGGCACTGTAATGTTTTGGTGGATGGGGTTATGTCTTATGTACCGGTTTCCTTTGCTGTAAAAAATACATTTGTGGTGAATATTGCTGAATAGATACAGCGTAATTTCAGATCATAAGCATGAAAGAAATAGCATCTCAAGAGTGCAGACTCATAACACATGTTATGAACTTCTTGCTTATAGTTCTACAGTGGATGTTGTTTTTCTGTGTACAATGTTACATACTTTTTCTTCAAGATAAGTGTTCTGTCTTTGACACGGTCGCCAGTCTTATGATTCGCCCATGCTTATATCTGATCTCTCCGTGGCAGTCTTTGGAAAGGATTATGCTGCCTTTTTGATTCTCTCACGCGTCACCCCCTCAGGATTAGTTACCATGGTTAGCAAATGAAGGGGTAAGAAATCGAACATTCATCAGCATGTTCCACCTCTATAACAACCAGAATTATCCTTCGCAACAGCTGGGGGTCTTCCACCTCAGACATATTAGCCTCCAAGTACAAAGCCCTTTCATAAAAGTAGCGCCCAGTTCGTGTGTACTCGCGAACGATGCTGACCAATGAGTTCTGTCTAACGGAACATCTTGTGGACTTGAAACTGCCGGCAGTCTGGCGGTGATTTAATCCGCTGATACGGTAGTTAATTAACGGGAAGTCACCATCGAAGCAGAAGTTGGTGCTTGATTAATGTTGCTCGTTGACGTACACAAGCATACGTTTCTGGCAGCCCATCAGACATAGCGGCAGACAGAGCGAGAGAAGGGACCATTGGAAGTACGGCAGAAAGAGAAAAAAGAAAAGAAGACAAATCCGCTCTCTCCTTGCCGACAGTAATTATTGTTCTGTCGCGAAACTAGACTGAGCGAACATCTTTTTTTCTTTGGGTTTTTGTGGGGGGTTTTTTTTTTGGGGGGGGTTGTTGTTGTTGTTTTGTTTTGTTTTTTTCTTCTTCTTCTTTTCTTTTTTTTTTTTTAATATGCGAACACTGTATCTGGAGTGAAGCCCTCTGCTGACAGTAACCATTGGCCTGCCAACACCGAGGGATTTTCCTCACTCCACGTAGGTGTAAATGTGTACTTGACTACGGTTAGAAAATAATAAAGCGCGGAAGGAGAGGAATGGGCCCCGACTTGTTATGCCGAGTCCTTGGCACAAACTGGATACCAGTTCACTGCCTCGATGGCTGTAAAATGCAATGGGGCCTTTGATCACAACCTTTTCTAGAAGCTTGCCAACTCCGAAAAATCTACCATTTCTGCGGCTGATTGGGTATGAACTCGTTACCTACCTAATGGTGAGTCTCAGTGCGTAACGCTAGCTACATTGCCATGGCAACTGATGTATGTTATTGTGAATTCCCTATTCAAAGCTTTTCTTTACATCTACAATTATATCATTTCCTTTTTTGAGACTAAAGTTATGCTATTCACCCTTCTAGTCATTTTATTATTATTATTATTATTATTGTGTGTATTTATCATTTCCAATATTTCCTTCCTATGTTATCTTACTTTGACATCATAACTTCCCCTTCCTTTCCAGATTGAAAATTCTTTTTCCCCACCTATCTTAAATGGATTTAAACACGTCCATTCCACAACGAGATTTGTCTGATCTTTTGCGGTGTACAGAAATATTAAAGAATGCCGAGACCATACAATGATGTGGCTTTTGGAGAGGAGAAAGCAGTCCTTCCATTGATGGTGCCAGATATTTTCTGGAGGGGCAAGGAAAGGCCTAGATATGTGTCTTGTGCCGCGTTGCGATGCGTCTAGTTGTGATGCATTGCGACTTGTTGCGGTTCGTTGCGTTGCGTAGTCTTTTCTTGTACTGTGTTGTGTTGTGTCGTGTCGTGTGTCGTACCGTGTCGTGTCGTGCCGTGTCGTGTTGTGTTCTGTAGCATTACTTCCTTTTTATAGCACATTTCTGTGGTGTTAAAGGTCGTGCTGCTTTCTCTGGGAACTGAGCTTCACCTCGGTGCGATGCCACTGGTTTCTTTTTTGTTCTTTCTGCATGCTGTCTGCGTGTATACTGGACACCAACTTCACGTGGGTGTTTTACATAATAATGATAGTGAGGAATTACAATGAAGATATTCACATAGCGGTAAATCTTGTAGGGAAACAAATCACAGCGCTTTCACACCCAAAGTTCACTCGCATGCATTACTCTTTAGTAACAAAGGATTGAAAGACGACAACGCTTTCAAACAGATGCATACAGAAAGCTAGATAAACTATGCACGTAAAGGACGGGATGTGGAAAAGCTATTCTGGAAAGAGGTATTTTAGGCCAGACCTGAAAGAGCTGAGTGCAAAGAACTGACGACAAGCGAAAGAGGAAGATCGTTTCAAGTGCATGGTTCGGACAAAAAAGAGAAAGAACGGCGGCCAACTCTACTGTGGAGTGTTTGAATCTGTCTGAGAAGACAAAGACAAATCGGTCATTGATGTGGGTACTTTGCGCGAGGAGCATGCTGTGTGCAAGGGTTCTCGTTTCATTGTCCCAATCGAAAGAATCGAAACACCCAGACCGCTGAATCAAAGGTCCATTGGAGGAAGAACTAATATGTCCATTACCAACTAGGACACCACTCCAAAGAGGATGTGTGTGTGTGTGGTGGAGGGGGGGAGGCTGTTGGGGGGGTTGTCTGTCTGTCTGTCTGGCTCTGTCTGTTTGTCTGACTGTCTGTCTGTATCTGTATCTGTGTGGGGGAGGGGGGAAGGGTGTGTTAAAGATTATCACTGCTTAATTATAATTTGTTAAATTTTCTTCCAGAGAAAATACATGTTGGCAATCATTTATGTTTTCTTGATATGTAGAAAACCCGTGAAACTATCCTTGGTATTTGATCCTTTAACAAAAGACGGTGATATTTCTTAAGCTGATGTTTTGGATGCAGCATTACTGAACACACAGCACTAACCTATGATATATACATAAGATACCATGTTTAGAATACCTGATTGGAAGTTGCAGCCTTTGAGTGAATAACATATAAATTGAACAATGGATATGTTTTCGCCTCTGTTTGGTCTTCTTCAAGCTAGGTGTTGTATTGTGTAACCTTTTTTGTCACAACAGATTTCT
>NC_134877.1:49183123-49228123 GCF_041734735.1 Babylonia areolata
GACGTAATAAAAATAAGATCAGCAACCGGATTTTTAGCCCTTGCTTGGGATTGTCAGAATAACCAATGAGAAGCCTAACAGTGTAATCACTATCTGATGTCAATTTCACAACTTGAATATGATTCAGTTTTGGGGTTTTTTGTTTGTTTTTGTTTTTTTGGGGGGTGGGGTGGGGGTTTTTTGTGTGTTTTTTCTGACAAAATGGGATGGTCAAGTTGTGTCAGATGATCTTTGTATACCTTGTTGTGTAAGACATTGATAAGTACTGAATAACCAATTAAAGTATGTATGCCGAGTGTGAAGGTGAACTGAGAGTAAAATATTATGTGTGTGGTTATTTAGTTTGTGTCCGAATGTAACGTTACAGTTGCATTGTCTATAACTATGCTATAATATATATATATATATATATATATATATATATATATATATATATATGCTAAATTATATAATAATAATAATTTAAAAAAGTATGACACTGCTCGTCGGTGTTAATTAACCTTCATGACTAAGGTTTCTGCTGTCATTCTTCTTTTTTTTTATTCTTTGCATGCATGTGTTCATCTTAGTGAGTATAACCGCTATTTTTGTCTGTGCGTTATATTGTGCCGCCCCCCTCCCCCCTACCCGTTGTCAAAGGGATAGAAATGTCAATGGCAGTGAAACAGAGTCCGTGTCTGTCTGTCCCTGCTCATAGACACGGATACGTACCACCGTGCCGACAGCTGCTGAAAGTCATAGGCTGTTCATTTCGGCAGCGCATGTGGTGTTACGCACATCTGTGTTTGGAACCAATGAAGCGAGCAGGGTGGTTTCAAAATAGCCACGCTCTGAGCGGGATCCACTCCAAGAATCAACGCTACATTAATGTTTTATAGAAGTAGTAGTAGTAGTAGTAGTAGCAGTTGTAGTAAAAAAATAATAATGTTGATAAATAAATAAAAAAATAATTTAAAATGTAGCAGTAGTTTGAGGAGGAGGAGGGTTTGTTTTAGCTGTTACTGCTCTTTACGTTCGGTCGTAGGACAGGCCATATTTTCTACACATCACAGGGGGATTCTCCAGCTATTCCTAGACACCATATTTCTGTGTTTATAGCACAAGGGAATTTTGCACTCTAAATTGACTTCTTTTTTTTCAAGGCCTAACTAAGCGCGTTGGCTTACGCTGCTGGTCAGGCATCTGCTTGGCAGATGTGGTGTAGCGTATATGGATTTGTCCGAACGCAGTGACGCCTCCTTGAACTGCTGATACTGATACTGTTACAGGGACACACTCAGTCAGCGGGTCGTTGGTAACGTTGTGACGATGATGTGCGTTGACTCACAACAGGCACCAAGGAACAGCTCCGAAGCGGGATAGCGGTAGCGCAGTGCTTTCTCTGGCGAATAGCCTCTTGGCGCCAACATTGCGGATTGCTGTACAGGCAGGGAATGCGATAGAGTAAGGCCTTTTTGTGTCTGCATAAGAAGAATTCGAAAACGAGCAACCGCGAAGGCTCGAAAGATTGGACGACGAAAATAATTGAATACAATACGTACCTTTTATTTTTAGTGAACAAAAATAATACAATGTATGAATAGATAGAAATATTTTACTTAACTGAAAAAAACAAACATACACAATACATACATTAATGAACAAGAATGAGTAAATAAATCAAGTACATGTATGAACTGTACGTAACTGAATGACAAAAGTGAATAGATCTGACACGTAAATGAATAGAATACTGCGTCAGATATCATTTTATATGCTAAACAACATTAAAAGTGCGCGCGCACGCGCGCACACACACACACACACACACAGACACACACACACACACACACACACACACACACACACACACACACACACACACACACATTAAAAGTGCGCGCGCGCACGCACACACACACACACACACACACACACACACACACACACACACACACACACACACACACACAGGGGAAGGGGAGGGGTTCCAGTTGCAGTGTAGCTTTAACATCCTGCACATCAATCCTGAAAAAAAAGAAATATATAAAAAAAATAATGAGGCAAGAACAGGAAAATAACACCAACATTATGTAACTGAGAATTTACATGCAAATCACCTCATATACAGTTTCATACCCCAAAGGAAGAAGCGCTCACAAAAAAAAACGCTGTGAATCTTGATGGAGACCAAAAATAAATCCCAAACATGAGAAAACGCGCAATGCACATGCGGCTCTAACGTTCATCCCGTTGCAGGTCAGGGTATATTGCATTTCATATCCCAGAAGGAAACTCGGCCTGTAGATTCAATTTCAACACAGCTGAGGAGCGAGAGAGTTTAGGCGGAAAACAAGGTCCATCGAGATTGGCACTTGCGATGGTGTTTGGTGTGAAGTTGCATATGATTTAGCAGTTCTCCATTTCCACACTCCTTCGCCCGCCATCGTCCTCTCTTTGTTGTTGATGTTACTGCAGCTGCTGCTGTTGTTTTATCGTTGTGGATGATGTTGCTACTGTTGCTGCTGTTGTTTTATCGTTGTGGATGATGTTGCTACTGTTGCTGCTGTTGTTTTATCGTTGTGGATGATGTTACTGCTACTGCTGCTGTTGTTGTTGTATCGAGTGGATTATGTTGCTGCTGCTGCTGCTGTTTTATCGTTGTGGATGATGTTGCTACTGCTGTTGTTTTATCGTTGTGGATTATGTTGCTGCTGCTGCTGCTGTTTTATCGTTGTGGATGATGTTGCTACTGCTGTTGTTTTATCGTTGTGGATTATGTTGCTGCTGCTGCTGCTGTTTTATCGTTGTGGATGATGTTGCTACTGCTGTTGTTTTATTGTTTGTGGATGATGTTGCTACTGTTGCTGCTGTTTTTTTTTTTTCGTTGTGGGTGATGTTACTGCTGTTGTTGTTTTATTGTTGTGGGTGATGTTGCTGCTGCTGTTGTTTTATTGTTGTGGGTGATGTTACTGCTGTTGTTTTCTTGTTGCTATCGATGATGTCACTACTGCTGTTGTTTTATTGTTGTGAATGATGTTACTGCTGCTGTTGTTTTATTGTTGTGGATGATGTTACTGCTGCTGTTGTTTTATTGTTGTGGATGATGTTACTGCTGCTGTTGTTTTATTGTTGTGGATGATGTTACTGCTGCTGTTGTTTTATCGTTGTGGATGATGTTGCTACTGTTGCTGCTGTTGTTTTATCGTTGTGGATGATGTTACTGCTGCTGTTGTTTTATCGTTGTGGATGATGTTGCTACTGTTGCTGCTGGGTTTTTTTCGTTGTGGGTGATGTTACTGCTGTTGTTGTTTTATTGTTGTGGGTGACGTTGCTACTGCTGTTGTTTTATTGCTGTGGGTGATGTTGCTGCTGTTGTTTTCTTGTTTTTATCGATGATGTCACTGCTGCTGTTGTTTTATTGTTGTGGATGATGTTGCTACTGTTGCTGTTGTTGTGTTATCGTTGTGGATGATGTTACTGCTACTGTTGCTGTTGTTTTATCGTAGTGGATGATGTTGCTACAGCTGTTGCTGTTATTTTATCGTTGTGGATGATGTTGTTGCTACTGCTGCTGCTGTTGTTTTATCGTTGTGGATGATGTTGTTGCTACTGCTGCTGCTGTTGTTTTATCGTTGTGGATGATGTTGCTACTGCTGCTGCTGTTGTTGTATCGAGTGGATTATGTTGCTACTGCTGCTGCTGTTGTTTTATCGTTGTGGATGATGTTGCTACTGCTGCTGTTGTTTTATCGTTGTGGATGATGTTGCTACTGCTGCTGTTTGTTTTATCGTTGTGGATTATGTTGCTGTTGCTGCTGTTGTTTTATCGTTGTGGATTATGTTACTACTGCTGCTGCTGTTGTTTTATCGTTGTGGATGATGTTGCTACTGCTGCTGTTTGTTTTATCGTTGTGGATTATGTTGCTGTTGCTGCTGTTGTTTTATCGTTGTGGATGATGTTACTGCTGCTGCTGTTGTTTTATTGTTGCTGTTGCTGCTTCTGTTTTACTGTTGTTGTTGCTGCAGCTGTTGCTGCTGTTAGAAACAAATCATCAGAGCGGTAGACTTGGTACCATGTTTTGTGAAAATGATTACTGCTGACTGGGATTGTGGGTTCAATCCTCAACAGCCTTTCCTTTTTTCTTTTTTTTTTTTTTTTTTTTACCCAGTCAAAGCTGACCTCCTTTTATCTTAGGACGTTGTTCCTTTTTTTCCTTTCATTTTTTTTTTCGGTCTGATCGTTAAGTTTTCATGTACATTGTCACAATTTTAATGACATGATTATTCTGTTTCGATGTGTTGAGCGTCTAAGATCACTTGTTTGTGTGAACAGATAATCATCAGAATGAAGTGGGCAATCAACAATGAGCAATAATCAGGTATCGTTTAGATTTTCACGGCTTCAAATAAACGCGGGGATCAAATCTATATTTTGAAATTAACTTTTAGATGTATAAGTAGTGTGAAATAAAGAGAGAAAAAAACCCAAAGTTTTTGAATATATCTGTTCAAACCTGTCTAGTCTGTAATATTTGTATTTCTCAGCAGTAGAAATAAGTTGCTAAAAAATGCAAAACGAGTATCTGAGTGCAATGGGTCAGACTAGTTTGGGTTGAAATGGATCCAGTTGGACTGAAATATATGAGCCGGGTTTGTCTGAAATCGCATTTGATCGGCGAATTGGAATGGGAATCAATCGTTTCCTATCAAATCACTGGCAGTGGCACTGATCGTAATTTTACAGCGCTGGAGATTGCTCAGCAGGCTGCACAGCTTTCAAGCAATAAATTGTCTCCTCCATGTGCATCTCTCTGTTTCTCTGTCTCTGTCTGTCTGTCAGTCTGTCTCTCTCTGTCTCGCTCTCTCTCGCTGTATATCTCCGTCTCTTTCTGTCTGTCTTTCTGTCTCTGTCTTTCTCTCTCTCCCTATCTCTCTCTCTATCTTTGCTATTTCTTTCTCTCCGTCTCTCTGTATCATTGGGTAATAAAGTTTTTGAATCTTGAATCTTGAATCTGTCTCTATTTTAAGCTCGCGCGCACGCACCCAGCCCACTAACCAACAAACACACACACACACACACACACACACACACACACACACACACACACACACATACAAATACATGTATATATATATATATATATTCACAGAGAGAGAGAGAGGTGTCTGAGAGACAGACAGAGATAAGAACAGGCACACACACAAGACATAGATGCAGACAATCGATTCAAAATTGAAAGCAAGCTTAAAGCACGTACCCAAACAAGATCGGGGTCATCGCACGATCGATCGCCTGCAAAACATTGTGGAACAGTGAGAAGTGAGACACCGAGGGGCACAGACAAAACAGACAGACAGACAGACCGATAGTCAGCGAGGCAGACAGACAGAATGAGGGATGGAGGCAGAAGAGCGCAGAAGCAACACAATTTACTTAACAAGAGAGGGGAGGATGGGAGGGTGGGGGGAGAGGTGTACATGTTGATTTTTTTTTTTTTTTTTTTTTTTTTTAAATCTCCGGAACACAAAAAAAGTTTACAGATAGAGGACACAGCGAGAGAGACGTAGACAAACAGACTGACAGACAGATGGGCAGACCAGGAAGACAAGCTAACAGACAGACCGGATGAAGGACGTAGTGCAGCAGAAGAGCGTGATACGTGGAGGAAACCGGCGGCGAAGAAGAGATAAAAGAGATGTATGTTGAGAGTAGCCAAACTTTTGTTTTAAACTTGGAATGCTCACAAACCATGCAGCAATGTGGTGGTTTTTTTCCCCCTTTGTCATGTCAGTTGCTGCTGATTTATGTGCAACAGTCTGTGTGCGTGCGTGCGTGTGTGTGTGTGTGTGTGTGTGTGTGTGTGTGTGCGTGAGTTTTCTTCAGTTTAACGTCTATTCATTATAAGTGTTATTAGACGGAAAGGAGAAAAGTAGTGGATAAAGGAAAGGGAATACATGTGTATATTAGTGTAAGAAAGTGTTCATCTTATGTAGTATGGAAAAAAGTACATTATAAGAAATTAAAGGCTAAAGAGATTGTGGTGTATAATGAATGACGTGTCATAAGAAGGAGAATAATTATATGTATGCATATCAACAAGTATTAAATTACAACAATGTAAATATAAATAGCGACATTAATTAGAATACATCAAAGGAGGATACCAACTGGACTGGAGTTTAAAATTTTCGAAAACATTCTAAGCAATGAATAATCATTCAAAATCTTTTCAGTGGCTGATGGAATATTGGTAAACAAGTTATCAACTACATCTTTTGAAATTAACTGTCTTATGCTAGGACAATGAATGAGTAGATAGTTTACAGTTATTTGCTTACCGCACATACATTTTATATTTTTAGAACATTTTGTACGAAAGGCATTCAAACAAATTCTATACATTAGACTTGTGATTTGTCTTGAATGTGCTCTTGGTGTCAAATTTAGAAAATGTTTGGGATTAGCTGCATTCTTTGTGTTTACACAATACTGGTAATATTGATTATTTGAATCGATAAGCAATTTCTTAAATCGATTTCTAGTTATATTCTCTATACTACTAAAGCATTCATGTAGATCTAACTGGATGTCAAGTTGTATTGCTCCTTCGAAATTACGTGCTGCTCTTCTGGCTGCTTGGTCTACCCACTCATTAGAAGATATTCCACAGTGTGAAGGTACCCAACAGAAAGTTATATTAATACCCTGTGTTGTCAATTTATGAATAATATGTTTCATTTCCATTGTCATCTCAATTCGCTTCTTTGCATTTGGAGATTCTGTAGTTTGTAATACTGACTTCGAGTCTTCACATAATAAAATCTCACATGCAGTTTTTGGAATGTCTGAAAAATAAGTATGGCTATAACTTCAGCTGTGAAAATGGAATATTGTCTACCAATGTAGTATCATTTTTCTATTCTAAATGAAGGAATTACAAAAGCCGCTCCTGAATTACCATCTTCTAGAACAGATCCATCTGTGTATATTTTTAGATAATTCGAATACTGATTTTCTATATGGGAGGGTACTTCAGGTTTTAACAGAAATGGTGACTGGTTGCTGGATGGATCTGTATAATCTACGTCAAAGGTAGTTTTACACTGCTCCCATTCAGGGACTGGTGAAAAAGTAGGTACTTTTGCAATTTGCTTGTCTTTTGTTTCCGTGGCACTAATGATATCTGATGCAAATGTATTAATGGATGTCATGGACAGTATCGTCTTAGCTCTTTTAGCAAAATCTTTTTGTGAACTCAAATTAGCTTCTTCTTTTGAAAAGGTTTCATATGCGGAAGATTTGATAACGAATTTGGCGGCTGAAGCTTTTTCTTTGTTCATCAAGAGATAAAACACCTGCTTTCTCTGTATGTTCCTAAATTTGATGTAGGAATTGGCACACGAAGAGCGAGTTTATACGCCTTACAATCAATGCTTTGCAGCTTCTTTAACAAATGCAGTGGAGCACTGAGAAATACTTCTTGAGCGTATGTCAAGCGTGAACGTACGAGGGAGGTAGCGAGAGATATTAACGCTTTGGTATCTTGCCCCCAGTACTGTTTACAAATTATTTTAAGGCAATTTAGACCCTTCCTTGCTTTATTTAATATATAGTCAATATGGTAATCCCACGAAAGTTTTGAAGAAAGATAGACTCCCACAAATTTAACAGACTGTGTATACCTGATGATAATACCATTTATTGTAAACACAGGGAGCTTTTCTGGGTCTGATTCTGTATTAAATATCATATTAGGTTTTTTCTAAGGACAATGATAAGCCATTTTCTGTCATAAAGTTGCTGATTTTATCAAGTTCCCGCTGGCATATTTTCTTTGTGTAATTCAGTGTCCTAGTAGGCGTTTTATTTTTCATTGTCACCTTCATCCATAAACAAATATCATCAGCAAATTGAACCAAGACTGTATCTTAGCTAGTTTGTTAGGTACATCTGCTAATAATATATTAAATAAAATCGGCGAAATTACTGATCCTTGTGGTAACCCGTGTGTAATTGTATTGGGTTTGAGTAGGTGTTTCCTATTCTTACTTGTATAAATATATCTGATAAATAACTTCTAATATAATCATACACATTACCTGTGATACCGATATTTTTCAGTTTATATAAAAGTCGAGCACGCCACACTTGGTCGTATACTTTTTTTCACATAAAAAAGTCGCTAGTACGTTTTTTCGCCTTGCAAACTGTTGCTTTACCTGTGTAGTCAGTTTGACTAGATGTTCTGTGGAGGATCTACCTATTCTAAAGCCAGTTTGGTTTATAGGTATTACGCTATGCTTCTCACAATAATGAACAAATCTTTTAAAACAATTTTTCCATTAGTTTGCATACATGCGATGTTAAGGCAATTGGTCGATAACTGTTTTTATCTGTTCTGTGTTTGCCCTGTTTGTGTATTGGGACAACGATTGAGTGTTTCCATACAAGAGGAATGTCACCACCAGACCAACATTTCTTTAAAAATAAGTGTAAGAAATCAGTCAAATTTCCGGGCAAATGCCTCAACATTTCGTTTGAAATTCCGTCTAAACCAACTGATGTATTTTTGCTGCCGAGATTTGAGAGACATTCCTTTATTTCATCTAGTGTTATTTCACTATTTATATATAGATGATTTACGCTCTCTGAATCTTGGTATGCTTCATTTTTCTCTTGGCTTCCTCTGTACTTTCTATTTTCTTCTGACAAACCAGTGTGTCTACTATGGTTACCAAACATGTCAGCAAAAACCTCTGCCTTTTCAATATTTGAAGGTAGATCTGTATGATCCAGTTTTATAGGGCATTGTCGTAAATATATTCCATTTTTCATTGTGGGCGTGAGTGTGTGTGTGTGTGTGTGTGTGTGTGTGTGTGTTCGTGCTTTAGTTTAACGTCTTTTCACTGTAAGTGATATTAGATGAGGGTAGCAACAAAAATCGAGGGGGGGGAAAGAAATTACTGTGTTCGCATGCGAGTGTGTGCGCGCACGTGTGTGTGTGTGTGTGTGTGTGTGTGTGTGTGTGTGTGTGTGTGTGTGTGTGTGTGTGTGTTACATATAGAAAATTATTGATTTAAGTTTTATTTGAAAAAAAAACAAATAAGCATAACAATATAACATCTTTCTAATGAAAAACTAACTACTATAACAGCAAACCAACTGGACTATTGAACAAGGATTTGAAAATGACAGACATTAGCAATGGACTGCTGAAGATTGTCAACACTGAAGATGATTTCAGTTCAGGGATGTGAGACTTAGGCAAGTTAGTATATGATCGGCTGTTATGTAAGCACCACAGATGAAAGAAATATTACCGACATACTTGGTTTTTCAACAATTAATTTTCCATCTGCAGATTAGAGAAACGATTTGCCTCTTATGAAAATCATTATTGTAATGTTTTCCCATGAAACCATACATTTTCTGTATATTTTCATGTAAATCCGAGTTACCGGTGGGTTTTTTTTGTTTGTTTGTTTGTTGTTGTTGTTGTTTTTTTTGTTTTGTTTTTGTTTTTTTTTTGGGGGGGGGGGTTGTTGGGGGGGTTTTTTTGTTTTGTTTTTTTTGGTTTTTTTGGTTTTGTTTTTGTTTTTGGGTTGTTGTTTTTTGTTTGTTTGTTTTTTTCTTCAAGCTGAAATTTTGACCATTGGAGTTTATCTACCATGGTGTAGTGTAAAATTCCTGTAGTGAAAGCGAAATCTTTAAATCTAACTCCTTCATGGAACTTGTAGCTCCTTTTTTTGCCAAAATGTCCACTTTTTCATTCTAGTAAAAACCGCAATGAGAAGGAATCCAGCAAAAGGTTATGTAAGAGCCTCTTAGTAAGAGTTCGTGAATCAAATGGTTGATCTCAATAATGAGTTCATACCTAACCGTTTCTTTTAAAAGTTTAATAGCGTGAAGAACTGATTTAGAATCAACACAAAATAGACTCTGAAATATAGTTTTCGGAAAGGATATCATAAATTCAACATCATTAGAACTGCTATGAATTCAGCTGTGAAGATAAACTTATTGTCTCCCAGGTGAAATGAGTTTTGAAAGTTAAGGTATGGAATAACGAAAGCAGCACCAGCTCTATTATTTACTACAGAGCCGTCTGTAAATATCTGTAGATGATTGAGGTATTTCTATTCCTAATTAATTCGTACATGTGATGTAAGTAAATTTATGTTGTCATCTTTGGTCTCATCAGTATGATCAATATGAAATTGCGCTCTTTGGAGTTCCCATACAGGTGTAGATGATACCACAGACCGTCTAGCAAAATGTGGAGTTTTATTCACGCCGGAATTTGTTAAAACATTTGACGTGTATGTTCCCAGTGTGGTATGAGAGGATATAGATCTAGCTTTTTTTGGAAAATCGCGGTCGAATTCGAGAGTTATTTCTGATTCCTGATCATTTTCATCGGTTACACTTCTCAAGACAAATTTACTACACGCACGTTCCCTTTGATCCTCTAATGGCAATACTCCCGCTGCACTGTACGTTGTTGTTTTTTTACTGGAAGCATAAACTGGTACGCCAAGTGCCAGTTTATATGTTCTGCAGTCTATGCTTTGATTTTTTTTTTTTTTTTTTTTCAAAAAATATTTCGGTGCACTGAAGTATACTTCTTGTGCATATATAAGTTTTGACCGAACAAGTGATGTGCAAAGGTGTAGCAGAGTGAATATATCCTGGCTCCATGGTTGTTTGCATACTATTTTCAAGAAGTTTAATGTTTTCCTGGCCTTTGTTAAAATGTAATCGATATGATGATTCCAAGTCAATTTTTATGTAAGGTGCATTCCAAGGAATTTAACTACTTGTTCTCTTTTTTTTTATATTCTAGGGTGCTGTCGTAATTTTGCCAGAGGACAACCCTCTTGTTGCCACGGTTGGCTTTTTTTCAGTGCGCCAGGTGCGTGCTGCACACGGAACCTCGGTTTATTGTCTCCTCCGAATGACTAGACGCTCAGTTTGATTTTCCAGTCAAACTTGGGAGAAAGGGCGATAGCGGGATTCGAACCCAGACCCTAACGGACTCTCTGTATTGGCAGATGAGTGTCTTAACCAATCTGCCACCCTACTCCTGAAAACATCAATAAACAACTAATAATCGGAATGTGTTGACAACATTCACATATTCAACGCAAAACTGATACATGCTCTATCAATGAATTATGTGACCCAACCATCCTACTCCTCAACAATTCACAGTGTAACGCTATGCCCACTGGCGACCACTCAAACCTGTGAATGGGTTAACCAACAACATTAAAAAAAAAAAAAAAAGAAAAAAAGAACAGAGCAGGCGCTGGAAATTGATGGCAGGGATGGAAAAGAAAGTGCCTTGAAACAAGAGCCTCAGGGGTGTTGGTTGTCCAGCTACACTGGGAGCAAGTTGCTGTGGGTCTTTTGAAGAATAAAAAAAAAATGAGGACCGGCTTGTGGTGACTGCACCAGATCTGTGGGGGGCTTCAGGGGTGTCCTATATTTCTGTCTTGATGTGGAGAGGAGAAAGATCCCAAGAAATTCAAAGATTCAAGGAAATGTAATCCTTTTGAAGAAAGAGGGAAGTATCGCCTTCTCTGCTTCAGAAAGGTCATGCTGGAGATTTGTGATGCATGGTGATTGTACTCTCGCTCTCTCTCTGCCTCTCTGTCTCTGTCTCTGTCTCTCTCTCTCTCTCTCTCTCTCTCTCTCTCTCTCTCTCTCTGTTGACGGTCAGGGACAAAAACGTGCAATCGTACGCTGGAGAGTCTGTAGCTTGATTTTATTTTAATCTCGCGCACGAGCCATTACAAAAGAAAAGTAGGCTAAATGAACATAACGTGGTGTGTGTGTGTGTGTGTGTGTGTGTGTGTCTGTGTCTGTGTCTGTCTGTCTGTCTGTCTGTGTCTGTGTGTTTCGTGAGAGATAGGATTCTTGTGAAGAAATATCTTTTTCTCTGCAAATAGTATACTGTTTTTATCTTTTCTTTTTGATACATATCTGTGCCTGTAGGTTCCTGTAGGACTGCGTTCATGCGATTCATTTCGATTTGTGTTTTGCGCGGTCCTCTTCATACTAAACCAAGTGAGTGCGGTATTGGTCGTATGTCTGTGCAGAGAGAAGATAAGACAATATAAGAATAACTATTACCTTCTTCAGAGAAATTACATCAGGTGCGGCAAAACAAACATTGACAAGTATTTGACACCATAAAACAGTAAACACAACTTAATTGATTGATATAATTGGTCAGCTGAGAAGGTCTGCCTATGTACATGAGACAGGAGCTAGCCCATAGACCTAAAGTGTGTCCGGACAATTACTTCATGTATTCCAAGTGCAAGTACTTCTTTTTGTGTTTCTCTCTTAACTTTCAAAACAGCGTTGTCAGAGCTTCAAAATCACACGCTACGTGTTGGGCTTTGTACGCATTCGATTTTTGGCAAGTGACGTCGCCAGTGCCCAGTTTACAAAACCATCTTGGCCCCTAGAACATTATAATTCGCTGTGGTGACTAAGTTACTGTGGGTAGGGAGTTCACTCGTTTTCTCTTTTTCTTCTGCTTCTTCTTCTTCTTCTTCACTATGATTTTACAGTACCAATGAATTGTATTATTCCGTCTAACACTAGGTTTGATATATCACGTGCAAAAGCAATACCGCTTCTGCGTATTCATGCAGACGTGTTTTGCCGAGTCTTTGTGAAAATACAAAGAGGGGTGAGGGGAAGGTGGGAGTGACGTAGAGGGGTGGGGGGGGGAGGGAGGGGTTGACGTAGAGGGTGGGGGAGTTGCCTCTGGTCGTACCGTCCCAGACTAATTCTTTACAGTATTACGAGGGATTATCCCAGGGTAAAGAGTAAGAAGCTTGTCGTTTTTTTTGGAAGATCATGTAATGTGAAATGGAGTTACAGGCGTGTGGGTCTCCTATCTTTGTCTCCGACTCTCTGCCTCTCTGTCTTTCTCTTTTTATCTCTCTCTCCGCCTCTGTCTGCCTATCTCTGTCTCTGTCTCTCTCACTGTCTCTTTATCTCTCATTCTCTCTATCTCTTCTTTATGTCAGTCATTCTGTCATTCCGTCTGTCTGTCTGTCTGTCTGTCTCTCTCTCTCTCTCTCTCTCTCTCTCTCTCTCTCCAGTTTGCATTTATTTATCATTATTTCCTTAAATGCATCTATCATTCCTCACCTCTTCCTTTGTTTTGTGTTTGTTTTTTGTTTTTTTGTTTTTGTTTTTTTTTGTTTTTTTTTACGTATTATTGTTTATTCATTTGTTCTGATGGAAAACATATTTTTGTTCATATATCGTGAGATTTTTTCACGTTTTATTCTTTTTTTATGTTATGTTATTTCATTTCATGTATTTGTTTTTACACATCTTTTTTTTTCATGGTAAAGCGTTCCTCCTCCCTCACTCTTTTGTTCTCCCCCTACCCCCCCCCCCCCCACCCCCATCGTCTTCCCCCTCCCTCCTCCCACTTCCAGTTCAGACCTTCTTCTTTCTTTCACTCACTCACACCCATTCTATTTCCCCCAGCTCCACTCATTTGCTTCCCCTTTCTGAGGACCCTCCTCTGTTTCTCGTGTCAACTCTTGTGACTTCTCCTCACCCCTTTCCTTTCGGGAACTGTACTTCGTATTTTTCTGTCCGTCACTCGCTCATTTTATTTGCATGAAGACCCCCGAAAACGGAGTATGGCTACCTACATGGCGGGGTAAAAACGGTCATACACATAAAAGCCCACTCGTGTACATGCGAGTGAACGTGGGAGTTGCAGACCACGAACGAAGAAGAAGAAGAAGATTTGCCTGAAGACGTACCTGTGGTTCGAAACGTCGCTTCTCATATCTCATGTAAGTCGACTTTTACAAAAATTCCTTTAGTGTGCATGTTAAGGAAACCCACAACGTCTGTTCGTACCTTGGAAAATGTCAACTCCTACTGCTGAGCTGAGCGGCAAGCCGAAAGGTCTTGGCGACATTGCGGAGGATCAAAATAATGGGCAAGACCGAAACAAAATCTAAGAACTGTGAATAATCTAGATCGCGATCCGTGGGATTTTGATTTTGATTGAGCTGTCGCATTCCGATTCTTTGTGTCTCCAGAAACATTTAGAATTAGGATTATCCCTCCCCCGTTCTGTCGCTTTCCTGGAAATGCCCAGGCTGAAGGATTTGCACAGCCACATAAGTAGAAAGGTTAACGACGTCAGCAGTGTGATGTTTACAATACTGAAGATCAAACAAAACCATAGAAAAGAAACAACAACTTCCTAGCAAGGAAGGACACAAACAAGATTTGTAGGGAGGCACCTTTTCTGTATTTTTCAATGATGTATGATTTTTCAATGATACTGACACTGCTGCTTTGAAATGTCTGTATAGAGGGATACGCAACCTTTTTTGGAAATTATGTCCAACACAACGTTCCTTTTATCTTTGTTTTTTGGCGTTTCCCTCGTCTTTCTGTCGTGTCTTCATTTATTGTTCTCAGTTTTGCTGGTCTGTTTATCTGTTCTTGTTTTGTTTTTGTTTTTGTTTTTTCGAGGAAGCGTTGAATAAGTTTTGGTCTTTTTTCTGGGCTTCATCATTGGGATCACTGACTGTGTTGTGTTCTTTTTTGTGTCCAGAATATGTGAGGTGTCCATTGGCATTTTCTTATGCCTGTTATTGTATATGATTTCGTGAGCTATGATGTAATGATGTTTACGTGCAGGTGAATTGTTTAAACATCTGTAAAAAAAAAATGTAATGATCAACGTCAAGGACATTACCTTTTTTGTGCTTGAATGTGACTGTGATTGTGCCAGCCTTTCTGTTGCAGGTTGTCTTGGGGTTGTTTATTGTTGTTGTTGTTTTTGTTATTTGTATAGGTTTTTGAATTTTCGAATTCTACGGGATCGATATTCCCAGGGATTTTTTTCTTTATTTCTCCTATATGGTTGGCTAGGCTTTAAGCTGCAAAGAAAGAAAAGCAAGAAAGAAAAGGGGAGAAAACAACACCTCCTGTCTTTAAATCCTGGCGTCAGCCAGATCCATGAGCTGCAGACTCCTGCAGCATTGGTCAGGAAACGGGAGCAGTATTCTCAAAGCTGCATCTTTGATGTGGGTGACACTCCATTGGTTGATTCATGAACGTCTCCTCTTTCCAGTGCATGGATTGGCATACTCAGATCTGGGTAAGAGGTGACTATGGACCGAAAATCCCACAGTGATATGCCCATAATGAGACTTAACCCACGTTTCTTTTGCTGTTGTTTTTGTTGTTTGTTTGTTGTTGTTGTTGTTTTTGTGTGTGTTTTGTTTTTCCCCCAAAATTAATCCAAAACAATAACTACTTGGCCACAGAAGCCGGTACAACATGATATATCACGGATTATTTTGAATATTTATCTAGAAAAAAAATCTATATTCACCCAACTATATCTTATTATTTCGAGTGCTTTCTTCTTGCCTTTCTTTCTTTCTTTTTTCCTTCTTTTTTTTTCTTTTCCCCCTTCCAAACGTTCCGCTGCAGAGCCAGCCAACGGGACAAAGATGTTGATTCTTTTTATTCCTGGGGCGTGTAGCGCTCTTCAATGCAGTCGCTGATGCAGTGCAAAAGCTGGACAGTCAAACTTTCCATTTGATGACGGATTTCTTTGTCTCTGTGTCTCTGCCTCTCTCTCTCTCTCTGCCTCTGTCAGTCTCTGTCTGTCTCTCTCTCTGTCTTTCTCTCTCGCTCACTCTCTCACTCTCTCCTCCGCATATCCCATCATGTATGCACGCGTATTTCTGTGTGTGCAAGAGGAAACATATGAAACATTACGCGAAGAGAAATAACAAACATACAAAAAACACGTGAAAACAAAAAGAAAATGAAAAAGACGTAAAATGTGACGTCCAACCAAACGAAGAAACAGAACAGAAGAATAAGAAAAAAACACAGAGATTTAAAAGACACACATAAATAAACAAAATAAAGAAAGGAAAATACATGAAGGAAAACAGATATTCAAAACGAATGAATGATTGGAATTTAGTAAAGTTAAAAAACTGATCTTAACAAATAAAACTAGAACATAAACAGTACACAAGAGTAAAACAAAAGAGGAAATAACGAGACAAAGGTTGTAAATAGGGGAGCGAAATGCACAGAAAAGATACAAAATCAAATTTCAAAGACAACACGACCACATATACAAGAAGTAAAACCAGACCAAAAAAAGGAGAATGGAGAATTATGTGGAGAATAATAGAATTTAGAAGAAAGGAGGAAAGGAAATGATAGGAAAGGCAAAAAAAAGGGGGGGGGGAGAGGTGGGGGGAGGAAGAAAATCTAATCACAAGAAACAACGACAACAGCAAATAAACATCGCACGAATAATAATGGATTGGCGTTGACGTTCAGCACTCGGAAAGGGTGTAAATAAAGATAACATGATTAGACAAGTATCTGGATAATCCGTGCTGTCACCCAAAATACACTTTAACCAAAGAACACGCCTCAATCCCTCTCCGTAATCTCCAATCCCCTCACTGTCCACGGCTGAATATTAATTATTAACATCAATCTTCATTGCAGCTGATTAAAAGATAAGCGTGAGAGCTTTGTAATGCACAGAAATACATAATTTAATTTTTCAAACTATTGAAATGAAAAATCGACAAAAGAAAATTCTCTAACCACGAAAAAGGGACAGCTAAAAGTTTAATGATAACGGCAATACCGAACCGACAGGATATAACTGAATTTGCATACCAAATTGATAAAGATGTATTGTAGGAAAGCGAAATTGATTATTTATGAAAGACGATAAACATAAAAAAAATAATTATGACTTTGGGATAGAATTCAAGATGGATGAAGAGAAAGGGGCAGAGTACAGAATGCTCGCATAATAACTCGTATTTCCACTCGTCCATTAATCGTAGACTGAACATTTTTCATACTAAGCACAAGGCCAAAAATGTTGTTTTTCTTTTTAATCGTCTGCTGTATCACTAATGAAAGGGACTGGCGGATATCCCAGTATCACCGTTCATCGTTCATCACTTTTGCTGTGCTGTGCTGTGCTATGCTGTGTTGTGCTGTGCTGTGTTGTGCCATGTTGTGCTGTGCTGTGCTGTGCTGTGCTGTGTTGTGCTGTGCTGTGTTGTGCCATGCTGTGCTGTGCTGTGCTGTGTTGTGCCATGTTGTGCTGTGCTGTGCTGTGCTGTGCTGTGTATTGTTGCTTCGCGTCACATTTCATGGAATCGCATCGTTTCGTATCGTATTATATGATACTGTGTTTGTCTCGCACACAAAGCAAGCATTTCAAGTGAACCTTTTGCGGTGCAGTGCAGTATTCCAAACATCGCCACAGTTTTACGTTAATCAACTTAGCAAATGCATAGAAATTATATATATATATATATAAAGAGAATTCAGTTGCAGGAAAACTTCAGAAAAGAGGTAGGCGGAAAGTAACAGAACGGAATAAATCAAATTTTAAAAGACCAGAAAAAACAAAGAATCGAAACCATACACAAAGAAAGCACATGTGATAACAAGAATGAATAAAAGAGAGACAAAAATGAAAGGATGGAAGAAAATCAAATCATAACAAACAAAAAAGAAGAGCAAAACAAAACAAAACAACAACAACAACGAAAGTCTAACGTGAATAATACTGAATTAATGTTCATGCCAATCAGTCTGACAGATTGTAAAAAAAAAAAAGACCCAAAAAAGTGCGAATAATCCGCGGCAAAATTATTTCATTATTTCAAAGGCCCCACTGTTGTAGCAGAGTACTGATTATTGGCATCAATCTTCATTCCAAACAAATAAGAGATAATCACCAGATTTTCATAAAAATAAAATGCACAGATATATAATAAAATAAACTGAAAACAAGAGATAACGATGTGCTCCGTGGACTGGCATGCAACTGGGACCACCAAAAAAGAAGAGAAAAACACCTGAAAATAAGATAGCAAAAATATGTCTTTGATTATGAAAAAGAAATCTACACGTTTATCAACATACGAGAAAGAAGAAATAATCCAAAAGGAAGTACATGAGATTATTTAATAAAAATGTGATCCGAGGATGAAATTTAAGATGGGGGGATGGAAATGTTGATTGAATATTATTCTAAATATGCATCATTTTTAAATGTGTTTCAATAAATCAGTACATCGCATTTGTTGTATTGCGTCGTTCTGCGTGCATGCCTACGAGCGAGTAATACAAACATAAAATGTAAAACTAAAATAAATACCTAAATAAAAAGGGAACAGGTTCAGGGTTTCAGTTTCAGTTTCAGTAGCTCAAGGAGGCGTCACTGCGTTCGGACAAAACCATATACGCTACACCACATCTGCCAAGCAGATGCCTGACCAGCAGCGTAACACAACGCGCTTAGTCAGGCCTCGAGAAAAAAACAAAAAAAACCAACAAAAAAACGGGGGAATAAATAATAGATAAGCTTGCATAAATAAATAAATAAATAAATAATTATAATATAGAAAAATGTAGTAGTAATAATATTAGTAATACTAATAAAATGATAATAATAAAACATAAATAAATAAATAAGACAACAATGGTTCAGGGAAACACGACAAATGAACGAAAGGAAAACTGAACAAGTTAGAAAGGCTTCAAAAGAAGATACACTTGTAACGAAACGAAACCTCACAGCCGGCATTGACATCAAAGAGCAGCAACATCGCTACCAACAACATGGAGAACAACAGAAAGTCACATCCTAATCGTCCTCACCAAGCATCATTTAACACCAGCATCCCTGCTACCCATTGATGAAACGATTCCTTGTCCACACCCTTCATCATTCTAGCACACAAATCAGTACTTATACCCAATGTTTTCTGAAATGAACTCTCATCATCAAAAATCTCCTCAAATCTGAATCAAGTGACAAACTCTCAAATCTCCTCAAATTCTGAATCAAGTGACAAACTCTCAACATCAACAATCTCATCAAATTCTGAATCAAGTGACAAACTCTCAACATCAACAATCCCATCAAATTCTGAATCAAGTGACAAACTCTCAACATCAACAATCTCATCAAATTCTGACTCAAGTGACAAACACTCAAAATCAACAATCTCATCAGATTCTGAATCAGGGGACAAACTCTCAACACCAACAATCCCATCAAATTTTGAATCAAGGGACAAACTCTCAACATCAACAATCTCATCAAATTCTGAATCAAGGGACAAACTCATCATCAACAATCCCATCAAATTCTGAATCAAGGGACAAACACTCAACATCAACAATCCCATCCAATTCTGAATCAAGTGACAAATACTCAAAATCAACAATCTCATCAAATTCTGAATCAAGATCTCACCGTCAATAGCAAGACTCAACGGCCGCATACCCGCATCACCAGAACACATTCATCATATTGTTTGATAAAGTTTCACGACTCGCCAAAACCAAACCACGCCACCCGTGTGCGAAGTAAAACTGCTCTCATTCGGTAAATTCAGTCAAACGGAGAACAGGTAAGCAAGAGTAAGAAAGATGGATGGGAGGTAGATGAGGGGGGTTGGGGCGGGAGGGGGTTGGGAGGGGGGGGGGGATATTGGGTAGGCAGTGGAATCGCTGGAGAAAAAGGAAAGCGCTTTGAACAAACTGGTTGGTGATAAGTGATCGGACCAGAACGACTTGCCAAACGGGTTAAGGACGGCGGGAACCCTCTCGTCTCACAACCGTCGTCTTGTTGTTGTTTTTCTCTGTGTGTGTGTGTGTGTGTGTGTGTGTTGTGGAGTTCCACAGCGGGCGGGCGTAAAACAATTAAAAAAAAAAAAATATGATAATGATTTTTTTTTAAATGTTTGTGTTTTTGTTCTTTTTTATCTTTCTTTTTTTTCTCCTTGTTTTTTGGTTTTGTTTTTTTGTTTTTTGTTTGTTTGTTTGTTTGTTTTTTGGGGGAGGGGGGTCATTTATTTGTTTGTTTTTGATGTTTCAGCCCGCATACACTGAATCTGCCACATACAAACCAGCAAGATGAAGAGGTCTCTTCTACATTTTTCGTTCCGTTTTTTTTTTTTTTTTTGTTTTGTTTTGTTTTTTTAAAGTGAATTTAAAAATATATGTTTTGCTTGGTCTCTGATTGGTTTTAATTTCCGAACGGGAGTTCAGGCCTTGAACGGTCCCTTTTGTGGTCGTCTGGGGCTGGGCTTTAAACAGCATGATTGGATATGTTTTGAATCAAGGGATTTTTTTTAAAATAGTGATAAAAATTAAACTAAAAGCAACCTTCTAAATCTTCTCAATTTTCACGTTCCTGTTACTCTTCATCGTGCTCCAAGGTCGCCACTCGATGAATTGAAACACACGCGTGCTTGTCGGAAATTACTGCGTTTCCTTTCATGCAGATAGAATTCTTCTTTATTGAACATTCACATACATTTTTTGATAATTATCATTATATAAAACCAAAAAAAGAAGAAGAAGAAAAAAGAATCGTTCAGTCATTCAAGTTTGATTCTCTCTTAATCTCTGTCTCTGTGTCTGTGCTTCTCTGTCTCTGCTTCTGTCTCCGTTTCTGTCTATCGATCGATCGGTCGGTCGTTCTCTCTCTCTCTCTCTCTCTCTCTCTCTCTCTCTCTCTCTCTCTCTCTCTCTCTCTCTCTCTTTTGTTTTCTCTGTGTTACATCCTAATATCGTGCACAATTAAATCTACACAAAAATGGTAATGCAGCGTTTCTAAAAGATTCATCAAGTTTGACGACTGAAAGTCACGGACTTGACATGGTATTTTAACTATAAAAATCAGCACCGGAAAGACACGTAGGAACTGCATAAAATGATTGGTGTAATTGGCAGCCAGTGAAGCATACCGCACAGGTCTTTGTGGTCTAACTGACGTTTTTGTGTTTCTGTGGAGAGAGAGAGAGAGAGAGAGAGAGAGAGAGAGAGAGAGAGAGATCGTGTGTGGGGGTGCTTTCATGCACGCAGTCGAAACATCACTCGTGAGTTCGCTCGTTCGCGCAATCAAACACACACACACACACACACACACACACACACACACACACACACACACACACACACACACACACACACACACACACACACACACACACACACATCCCCCCCCCTCTCACACACACACACACCTATTTATAGATATTCAAAACTTAAGAGAATGCCTTCGACAGACAAACAGACAAACAAACAATCGGCAGACGGGTAAAGAAAAAAAACGACAACAAACAGAGCGGAAATTAAAAAGAAATAACACAATGATGGCTCTGGAGAAAACACATTAACGCGCTCACCCCCGTCGCCCCAACACAATTAGAACACTGCTGCAGAATGTCAATCTCGGCAATCAAAATAAAATCGAGGCAGGAAATTGGAGACGCACGAACCCGTCCGCCTACACACGCGTCTACCGTGACATAGTGCATGAATGCACACAAGGAAAAAACTTTTGGAGGGGACTACACATTCTGTTCCTTAACGAAAGTACAATGAGGCCAGGAGAAGTGTCTGACTTTGTTCCAATGTATGTTTTATTTATCTGTGTGCTGTCTGAATCGGTAGCATAGGCAGCATTGACTTGAAGTTGTGTACCTTGTAAATGGAGACAGTTACCACTCTTTGTTGTCTATTCATATATATATATGTGTGTGTGTGTGTGTGTGTGTGTGTGTGTGTGTGTGTGGAGAGAGAGAGAGAGAGAGAGAGAGAGAGAGAGAGAGACGGACACGGACATTGTTTTGTTGCCATTGACAATGCAAGGGAGACAATGTATGAACAAAAGGATAACGGCGGTTTACAGAGAAATTGACACATTACAAAAAGTTAAAGAAAATAACGATCAAATTAACATCAACAACAACAACAACAACATCAACAACATCAACAAAATCATAAAATAAAACACATTGCTAAGATTAAAAAGGAAAATAAAAAAGCTCGACCATCCAACTTTCTACAGATTCATTCATAATCATAACCTGTGGAACTGACATCAGGGTGGCAGTGTTTTTTTGTTTTTTCTTGTTGTTTTGTTTTTGTTTTTTTGCTTTTTGTTGTTTTTTGTTTTGTTTTGTTTTTATGTCGTTTTTGTTTGTTTTGTTTTGTTTGTTTTTGTTTTTTTGTTTTTTTTGTTGTTGTTTTTGTTTGTTTGTTTGTTTGTTTTTTGTTGTTTTTTCTCTTTTTCGATAAGTATACGGCTTCCAAAGTTAATTTCTTTTTCCGACAATCACAAGCTGGGGCGATAAATCTCGCTAGTGATCTTCTACTTACTTCATCATCTATCAAAAGTATACTGGTAAGGTTCATGTTCTTTAAGTGAGAGAGAGAAGGGGAGAACTTGAATTCGTTTATTCTTAATATTTATCGCTTTTTTGTTTCTCAAGGCCTGGTTAAGTGCTGGTCGGGCATCTGCTTGGCAAATGTGGTGTAGCGTATATGGATTTGTCCGAACGCAGTGACGCCTCCTTCAGCTACTAATACTGATACTGATATTTACATTCTCATTAAACATCACAACACCTGACGAGTCGTGTCCAGTTCTCTTTGGAAGAGTTACCCACGCACGGGCTGGGCTGCTTTGACCCTTCTATTATTTCCCCAATGTCTGAATAACTTCACAGAAGCACAAAGGCACAAACACACGCAAACATTATAGAAAGGGAGAAGAAAGAAGAACTCTTGAGAAAAAAAAATCCCAAGATAAAGATTTTTTTTCCGCCGTGTGAAACTTGCTGCTTGACGCCCCGTGTGCGACGGGCTTAAGCGAACGCCGCGCGCTCCAAGCCGGAAGAGCTCACTGAATGATGCAGGACATGCTATGACAGTGTCAATGATAACTAGATCCACGCCCTGGAGAGAGTGGAGACGAATGAAGTAGAGAAAGTCAGAGGAGATAAATGGGTAAGAGACAGAGACACAGAGAGAGAGGGGGTGGGCGGGCGGAGGAGGAAGGGGAGTGGGAGAAAAGGGGGGAGCGGTCGAGGGCAGGAGGTGAGAGAACAGAGAAAGGGGAACAGGGAAAGAGTTATTTGTTCCCCCTGATAGTAGATCAGCAAATGCCGTGCTTTTCCTACGATTATTATTATAATTATTATCATTAGGCAGCCTTCAGCTAAGGGGCGGGGGAGTCTGTGATACTAGAATACTAGAATAATGAATGATAATAACAAAACCCATGACGCAAGTAATTCTTACACATGGTGGCAGTGATAATATTGTACATTATGTTCGTATATGATGGGTTTTGATGTTTAGGGCATAAAAACTAATTCATGATTTATATGTACTTAGTATGGTTTTGTGTTGATATGATGTGTGTCGATCGATTTACATGCGTAAATATTTGTATATGATTTATATGTACTTTGTTTTCTGTGTACTGTCCAAACCTTGGAGGACGAACGACTGAAAAAAAGGCACATTATACCCCGCCCTCCCCCCCCCCCCCTCCCTTCACCCTCGCTCCCCTGTCACATGTACTACGTTGGAGTCTCCCGTCGGACCGACAGATGAGTAAGCAGACAGGCTTATCTGTCGGTGTGTGTCCTCATATGGGAGATGCGCCGATTCTGGATGCACAGCACTTCCCATGGGTGTTGCAGAGGGAAAACGTCTCCAGAAGTTGAGCCCGGCTTCCTTCGCTCACGCTTCTCCTTAATGGCCAGCGTTCTCCTGTTTTCAAACGTCCTTTTTGCCACTAGAACACAGCATCCTCCATCGAGAGCTGTCTAGGGCATCAGTTTCCCAGGGAAGCGATGTCTATGTCACAGGCTTTGGAGGTTTGTCTTCAAGGTGTCTTTGAAGCGCTTGCAGGGTCTTCCAAGTTCGCGGTGGCCTTCCTTCAGCTGGCCATACAAGAGCATCTTGGGATCCTGCTGTCTGTCATGCGGACAACGGTGTCCTGTCCAGCGTAGCTGGCATTGGATCAGCAGGCTTTCGATGCTGGGCAGGCCGCTCCTTCTCTAGGACTGCTCAAGTTGTTGAATGTGGACGGTGGTTTTGATTTTGGTGCTGAACCTAATGTGCCTTTGTTGTTCCACAGCCTGTGTTGAGTCCTGCCAAAGGCGGAGCTGCCTTGGCGATGCGCAGCGGTCACTTCTGCATCAAGGGCTCCGTTGCCGCATGGGGCGCTGCCCAGGTAGCAAAACTTGTCGACTGACTTGATCTCTGTGTCATCGATCTTGATTGCAGGTGGGGGAGGGGGGGGGGAGGGACTGGCGTTTCTGTGAGCCATCAGGTTGGTACATGGACTCGGTCTTGCTGAGGCTGATGGTCAGTCAAAACGGCCTGCAGGTGGTTGAGAACCTATCCATAATTAACTGCGTGTCCTCATGGGTGTGTGCAGCAAGCACGCAGTCATCAGCGAAGAGGAACACTCTCGACAGTGCCTCAAACACCCTGGACCTAGCGGTGAGGTCGCCCGCAAGTTGAAAAGGTTTGCCATCTGTGCGAAACTGAATGTAGATGCCCCAGTCCACTGTCTTGGAAGGCGTCAATCAGCATGGCAGAGAAGAGAATGGAGAACAGTGTGGGTGCCAGGACGCAGCCCTGCTTCCACTTCATTTACCACATGAACGGATCCGACATGTCAGTATTTTCCTGTACTCTCGCCTGCATGTCATCGTGGAATGACGCAATCAGCCTGGATTAGGGGTCTCTGGGCAGCCGAACTTTAGGAAGATCTTCCACAGACCACGGCGGTTCCCCATGTCGAAGTCAGGTCTACAAAGACCACGTGGAGCTCCTTGTTCTGCTCACGGCACTTCTCTTGCATCTGGTGTACGGCAAACACCCATGTCACTTGTTCCCCCTGCCTGAGCGGAAGCCGCACTGTGCTTCAGGGATGACTGTGTTGGAGACATGATCAACCAGTTGTTTCAGTATGATGCGGGTGAAGATCTTGCTGGCAATGCAGAGGAGAGAGATTCCACGGTGGTTATCGCCGGATGTTTTGTCTCCCTTCCGTTTGTAAATGTGGACAATTGAAGCATCCTTGAAATCCTGGGGACCTCCCCTCTCTCCCAGATCGACTAGAACAGGGCGGTCAGCTGTCTGTCAGCACCTCGCCTCCATACTTGTAGATGTCAGCCTGGATTCCATCCGCTCCTGGTGCTTTGCCTGACGTTGTCAGTTTCAGGGCCTTCCCGGTCTCGGCTTGGTGAGAGGGGGCAGCTAGCGAGTCATTGACTGGTAGCTGTGGGAGGGCTGCAGTTACCTCGTCAGATACGGACGAGTCCCTGTTGAGGAGGGTGTTGAAGTGCTCTGCCCAACGGGCAAGGATGTCTTTCTTGTCTGTCAAGAGGATGGTCTGGTCCAAGGCTCGGACAGATCCTGTGACTCTCGGCCCAGACAAAGCTCGGAGACCTTCATGGAAGGTCTTCATGTCATGAGCATCTGCAGTGGACTGAAGCTCTTCAGACTTTTTCTCACACCAGGTGTTCTTCATCTCACGCAGCCTCTTCTGTATGAGTTGCCTGGTTTGCAAAAACTGGTCCTTCTTCCTCTGGCAGTCTTTATCGGAAATGTGATCCTGATGCCGTGTATGCAGTGTGTTCAGGAGCTTGGAGATTCCAGAGTCGTTCTCGTTCAAACCAGTCTTTGTGGCTCCTCTGTACAAAGCCGACTGTGCCAGCTGCTGCTGTGTACACAACATCTCTAAAGGTGTTCCAAACCTCTTCTACATCTGTCGATGCAGAAATTTCTTGGAGAGCTGTTTGGATTTGCGCTGCAGCCGTCTTTGGTGATAGGGAGGCGGTGGATGTTTAGCTTCCTAGGGGGGTTTCTGCCTGACTGGTTGGAGCTTGCGTGCAAGTCTGATGTTCATCTTGCTGCGCACCAGGCGATGGTCCGACCAACAGACTGCTCCTCTCATACAGCGTGTAATGGAAACATCACCTCTGTCCCTCTGCCGATAATCACATAGTCCAGCAGGTGCCATTGCTTGGAGCGGGGTGCATCCATGTGTTCTTGTACTTGTCCGCTTGTTGGAAGAGGGTGCTGGTGATGGTCAGTCAACTGCTGCGCCCAGAGCGAGAGCAAAAGCAGTCCGTTGGAATTGCACTTGTCAGTGCTGTGCTGTCCTAGGACTTTTGGCCACGAGGAGAAGTCCACGCCGCCGCGGCAGTGAAATCCCCAAGGATGATCAGCCTGTCCTTTCTGTCTAACGCTGAAATGGTGCGGCTGGGCTCCTCGTAGAAAGTTTCTTTGATGTCATCAGGGGTTGGTCATCGTCGGGGCATAGCAGCTGATGACTGTGGAGAAGTGATCCTCGGACAGCTTCAGACGCAGGGTCATCAGCCTATCGTTTTATACCACGTGGAAGCTTGTCAAGCTGTCGTGCAAGTTTTGGTTCGTATGGCAAAGCCCATGCCTGAGGTTCTTGGGGTGCCATGTGGCTACCCAATGCAGTAGGTGTAGCCCCCTCCAACTTCCTCCAGCTGGGTTTCACCAGCAAACTTGGTATCTCAGGGCTGTTATGTCCACCTGGTAGCGATCAAGCATTCTAGCAATTAGCGCTGTACGCCATTCTGGTCTGTCGTCTCTGTCTTTAAAGGGTGCGAACATTCCAGCACCCAGAGTCAGGGCATGACTCCTGGTTCTTTTCTTCTGTTGTTTTCGACCGCTAGTGTGGAATGTCCAAGTAGGTGCGGTTTCCTACTAGGTACTAGGCGAGGCAGCTTTGTTTAGGGATCCTTTTATGTCCCCTGCCATGTGGGGACAGCAGTGCTGTCCCTAAAAAGGGGCTGCTCTGACACTGTGGGAGGATACGGGTTGCCGCATCTGCCCCAGTCTACGGGCGAAACGACCATCACCCCACTGCCGCCTGTGTGCAGAGGTCGTGACTAGGAACTGCCAGCAGCTTCCTATGTCCCCGTTACCACTTTTCCATCGCCGCGGGACTTGTGAAAGCTGGGGTGTTGAAGGGCTAGTTCGTCGTTCCGACAATTTGCCTGGTAACCTGACCAGCACAGGTGACTTTTTTTAGTGAAGAGTTGTGCAGTCCCTTCCCCACTCTCGTCGCCTACCGACGCTCACAGTCCCACAGGTGCAGATACTGCCACGTGAGGGACGCCTCGGCAGGTGCAGGTCTTTTCTTCGGAGTTCCGTCTCCTATGAGGACTTCCAGCCAAGGGATAAGAGCTCCCCTGCCCTTTGGTCATCCTTTCCGCGCCTTCACAGCCGTTGGGAAAGGTTTCCCTCCTCCGCCTGGTCCGCCGTTGGGAGACTTCACATGCGGCAGGTTAGTACTGTGTTACATGGTACCAGTAGCAAGGGATATGCCCCTGACCTGACTGACCTGACTTTGGTGTGGTGTGTGTGTGTGTGTGTGGGTGGTTGTGGTGATTAAAAGTTAAAATCAACACAATCTCTCTCTCCCTTTTTGTCTGTCCCCCCCCCCCCCCCCCCTCTTTCTCCCCCCCCTCCTCCCTCCTCTCTCTCCTCTCTCTCTTCCCCTCTTTTTTTTTTTCTCTCTCTCCCTCTTTTTATCTATCAATCTGTTTTTCTGTCTGTCCCCGGAAACTATCTATCTCATTCCCCTCTTACACACACACACACACACACACACACACACAAAAAAAACACATACAACACCACACCACACACACACACACACACACACACCTTATCCCCGCTTTTATCCCCCCTTTTTTAAAAACTCACCCTTCCAATTTGGGGCCCGTCCCGGCCTAGGTCTAAGGAATTTGACCCCACAAACCGTCAAAAACAAAACCCTTTTAGTTTTTTCTTTTGGGCTTCCCTTTTTTTGTCTAGACCCAAAAATTTGGGGTCCTGATTCACCCTGAAGCACACACTCACACAAACACACACATACACACACACGCGCGCGCGCACACACACACACAACACACACACACACACACACATGGCACGTCGCGTGCATACACATACACACACAAACACAACGCACGCGCACACAGCACATACACACATGCACTCACATACAGACACAAACACACGCACTCACACACTTACATACACACACGCACGCACACACACGTATACATACACGCACGCACCACACACAAACACATACATACAGACATAAGTACACATACTTTCTCTCTGTCTCACACACACACACGCGCGCGCGCGCACTTACAAAACAATAAACGGGATCTTTTTTTGTTTTTTTGTTACCTGAGTTATCATTAATAAGTTGACTGTGTTTTGTTTTGTTTTAACAAATAGGCGATTCTTGGTGTTCAGTAGATATCAGATAGAATTTTCAGTCGATCCTTTTTTTCCTCTCCTTTTTCTTGTTGAAAACTTTCTCTTTCATGTCTTCTTAAACACTAGTTTTCCATGGTCTATGTGCTGCCATTCTTTAAAAAAAAAAAAAATCACTTTCCATATATTTTTCTGGCATGTTTGTTAGTTTGTGTGTGGTGTGTGGGGCGAGAGAGGGGTGATGGATGTGGGTCTCTGGTCCTCAGCGACAAAAAAATCTGCATTCATTCCTTCCCAACTCCCGAGGTTGTTTGAATTCAGAGAGCGCGTAAATGTCAGATGGATATGTTCTTACAATATTTCCTACTTCTTAACGGAGTTATGTCTGTACTGAGATTGATGATGTATTTCGTGTTTTCTTCCTCTTTTTCCCCCCCCAGAAGTTAGGCATGAAAAAGGCTACTTCTTTGGTTTCGGATGTCGACGGATTGATATCTGTGTTTTGATATTTCCGAGGAAAAGGAAAGAATATTTGCAATTTTCGATAATTTTATTGGCAGTCTGGTTTTCGTTGAAATTAAAACCTGTGTTTGCAGAACAGCCATGCCCGTCGTGTGAGTTGAAGACAGCAAACATTTATCACAAAATATAGCATGAATTTGTCAAATGTTCTGTGTGTCGTAAACGAAATCGACAACTATTTTCCAAAATTTGATATGATAATCCAACAGGCATCAACAACACCAACAGTTCGTCCTTTCTTGAAAACAGATATTGCCTATATGTAGTAAATGATGTTAAAAGATATTAGAATCAAGAAAACATCCATTCTCACTGAAGGTATTTATTTTGCATCCAAATCGGACCTTTAACAGAAAAAAAAAACGGTTCCATTTCTGTTCATGCAATAACGGTTTCCTACACGATTTATATCATCTGAATAATAAAAACAAGGTACAGTTGAAAACAAGGAAGGCCATTGTTTGCAAGGAGGATATACGTGAATTCATGTATTTCTTCTTCCATTTTGTTACCATGATTTTCTCTCCTTCATCCTATGTATGTGTAGGGCTGTGAGGAGTTTGCATTCAAGAAAGAAAGAGAAGGGGGGAGTGTGCGTTGTGTGTGTGTGTGTGTGTTTTGGGGGTGGTTTGTTTTGTGTGCCCCCCTGCCTCACCCCTCGATCCTTTTTCGGGTTTTTTCACAAACTTAAAGGTTTTTTTGTGAAAGAAATTTATGTACATTTTTCGTGTACCGCGCGCGGGGGTGTTTTGTGTGTGGGGGTGTGTTTTGGTGTGTGTGTAAATTGCGATGTGCTCTGTGTGTTCTGTTAGGGGGGGGGAGGGGTCTTGTGGGTAGGGTTGGATGTTATTTCCCTCCTACCTCCCCCCTCCCCTTTTCCCCCTCTCCCTCCCCCTCTCTCTCTCTCTCTGTCTGCTTCTTGGCCCCCAAAAAATTTCGTTCTTGTGTTTTACATTACAAGTGGGGTGGTGTGTGTAAATACATTATTTTCTTCCCCTGTTTTTTTTTTTTCCTATTTCCTTTTTTTAACCCATTTCTTTGTGTTTTTTTTCCATTAAAAAACACCCTTGGGGAAAAAATTTTCCTCTACATAACAAAGTGGGCGGGTCCCGTATAGTTTTTTTTCCAGCGTTTCATTGTTACGCTTTTGATTGCACAGAAACACAGAGGTTTGAACTCTCGTTGGACTTTTTTTTTCCATGGAAAGTATATATCTTCGTGGTGTAACATACTATACCAACAACATAATGGGTTTTTTAATATGCACTATTTCATACTGCCTGGTCCATAACACACAGTTCATAAATAACACAGCAACAACAACAGTAACAACAACAAACACTAAATATCAGTAGAGAGGAGTAAAATACGTGCAAAGAATAACCGCGCTTTAAAATTCCGTTTCACTGTGCAATCACTTTTTTATGATTTCCGATCGGCACCCTTGGCGAGTTTCTGTTGAATTCTTCACTCAGCTGACCAGTAACCCGATCTACACGTGAACCTTTTTTTCTTCTCTTTTTTTCTTTTTTGTTTTTTTGTTTGTTTGTTGTTGCTTATTTGTTCATAGCCTACCCACATTTTTTTTCAAATTTTCAAACGCTGCTCCTATTATTTCTGAACAGCTTTCCGCCGTTGTGTAAGGTACAATACAAGAAAAACTCCATTTTAACAATTTGATAAAGTCTGACGGGTGGCTAAAAATGATGCAGGCCATCCAACCGACATGAAAATGTCGCGCGCTCACGTATCTGTGTAGTGTGTGTGTGTGTTGTGTGGTGTGTGTGTGTGTGTGGTGTGTGTTGTGTGTGTGTGTGTGCAGGTGTTTGGTGTGTGTGCGTGTGCACGCGCTCGCGTGTGTATGTTCTAGTTATGTAGTTTGATTGTAAATATCTAGGGTGTGTGTTAGTGTGTGTGCGTTTTACGGTGTGTGTGTGTGTGTGTGTGTGTGTGTGTGTGTGTTGTGTGTGTTGTGTGTGTGTTTGGGGTATGGGGGGTTGGGGGTCCAGGAGTGTGGGGGGCGTATGATAAGAGGCGGAGAAAGGACCACCACCGCTGAACCTCGATGAAGTTTGGTCAATGTGGCATGTATGGAATAGACGGTTTGTAAAATTTTGTGTGGTTTCTAGTAGTGTAACTGGTTTTGTTGAATACATAAATGTAATGCTTATCTCAGGAAGAAGAAGAAGAAGTTGAAATGAAGAATAGAGACAAACAACCTTACTGCAAGATCCACTGTTTTGTCTAAGTGAGGTGACAGCCCTTACTGATAATAATTTTATGGGCATGGCGCTTCAACAGCAGTCAAAGTGTTAATCAAATAATCAGCCTACTAATCAACCAGCTCGTCCCCTCTAAACATTATCATTCAGTTAACAGAAGGAATAAACTCTTTCAAGTAGTTCCTCGCTATCCTCACTGAATTAAAGATAATTATGGTTGCACGATTGGTTCATTATATTTTTCATATCTTAGGAAGACTTGCAGATTTAATGTGAGAACGCATTGTTAGGCTTGAAAACGCAGTTATTTGGTGATGCATATACATTTTTCTCTCTACAATAATTTTGTTAAAGCTGACGTTTTTCATGAAACGTGAGGAATAATCTCCTGTACACTTACCACTACAATTCTTTCATCTCCTTGGTCGTATATATAGTGATGGACCTATAGACGCGCCCCGCCCAGAAGCGAGAGAATCTGAGCGCGCTGGTTCGAATCACAGCTCAGCCGCCGATATTAATTTCTCCCCCTCCAATAGACCTTGAGTAGTGATCTGGACGCTAGTCATTCGGATGAGACGATAAACCGAGGTCTCGTGGTGCAGCATGCTCTTAGCGCACGTAAAAGAACCCACGGCAACAAAAGGGGTTGTTCCTGGCAAAATTCTGTAGAAAAAATCTACTTCGATTGGAAAAAAAAATAAAATAAAACTGCACGCAGGGGAAAAAAATTTTAAATGGGTGGCGCTGTAGTGTAGTGACGCGCTCTCCCTGGGAGCAGGCAGCCGGAATTTCACACAGAGAAATCTGTTGTGACAAAAAAAAATACAATGCAAACAATACAATTTAAATTTTTTTTTTTTTAACCAAAGCCGTGGACATTAACCTTTGTAAACTTTCCCCTCTCTCTCTCTCTCTCTCTCTCTCCTCCTCCTCGTTATATCATTTTCGATATATCTGTCTGTCCCATCTATCTATTTTGATTTCGTACTCTCAAACGACCACCATCCTCCACCTCTGTCCCGTCTCTCTGTCGCCTGCCCTCTGTGTGTGTGTTGTGTTGCCGCGCGCGCGCCCCCCCCCCCCCCCCTTTCCCCCCACCCCCCCCCCCACACCACACCCCCACCAAAAAGGGGAGAGATTAAGAGAGCAAACAAACCCTTTGACCCCTGGGAGGGCCCCAAGAAAATTGAAAACACAAAGCTTTCCGAAAACCTCTCTTTGTTTTGTTTTTTTAAGCCCCCTCTCTCTCTTTTTGGGGTTCACCTTTTTTTTATTGTTAGCGGGGAAAATGGAGAAAAGGTGGGTTTCTGATCTTTTGTCATTGTTTTTGGGCTTGGGGTGGGGGGGTTTTTTGTTGGGGTTTTTGGGGGGGCTTTTTTTTTTTTTTTTTTTTTTTTTTTTTTTTTCTTTTTTTTTCTTTTTTTTTTTTTTATTTAACCCTCTCTTTAAACGTCGTTTTTTTAAAAATTTAATTTGGTTTAAATGGGGGGCGATAATATCTTCAAAAAGATAAATAAAATAATCTTTAAAAAATAAAATAAAAAAACAAAGAACGAACTCTACAGAGAGTGGGATGAATGCCAACAAACGGACAGAGGAGGGCTGTAAAGTTTGTTTGGGTTTTTTTCTTCACAAGCACATTGTCACTATTCATTTTGCGGAGGGGGGTGGGTTGATTTTGTATGCCCAATTTTATTGTCTGTGTAATCTTCGTTCTTGTGGTTGGTTGTTGTTGCGGGTTTGGGGTTTTGATGCTTGGCTTTTTGTTGTGTTCTGTTTTTTGTTGTTGTTGTTATTGTATTTTGTGGGGTTTTCTCCTGATATAAGCTTGTTGTTTGCTTTGTTTCTCGGGAGGTTTTTTTTTTTCTTCAAGGGCATATAAATTCTTCCTTCCACCTCCACACAACACTAACAATGACAAACAGCGAGAGGATATCATTGTCCCATCTCATACGCGTATCTCTGAAATGAGATCCTGCCAACGAGAATCCAGTTAAACTTGATAAACTGACAAGTAATATGATTAAGGACGTGTCCTTTTGTTTTGCTTGTTTTTGTTATATGTAGCCGTGTACCCGAGTGGTTTATTATTATGAAAGGTGTCGGTACAAAAGAATTAATAATGGTTTACTGAATTAAAGGATGGAAAATATCCCGCGCACGCCAGGGGCATACAACAGGCCAGCACAAAAGGGTTTTTTCTATTGTTTTATTTACAATAGTAAAGTAAGTAAAGAAGAAGAAGAGAGAAACAAGGGTGAGAAGACAATGTAAGTGATACGTAGTGAGACACTGTCCGTTGGGGGTGAATGTGACCAGTGATCACCTGCCTGTGGCTATTTATGCGAGGTTAAGCGAACTGCAATGACGCTCGCGTGGCCCGGTTGAAACAAAGGGTCCCCAATCAGGCCTGAATTTGATTAGAATTGTGTTTGTTAAAAGGTGTTCAATGATAGATTTTAAATGATTCCTGAACGATTTACGTCGGATAGGTTGCAAAAGAAAGAGCTCAATACCTACTTTATAATGAGTATAAAATGAAGTGTTGATTATTTAAGATGAATTTATAATCTTAATTTTAAGTCACCTGAAAAGGGGCCAGTTTTAGCGAGCTTGTCGGCTGAAAATTACAAACTGCGTTAAATCAGGTTTAATGTGGGCAAAACACAAATGGTATAGATTTAAAGATGGATTTGCGACAATTCTGCCAGTGTATGATACTGCAAGTTTACTAATCCAACAAAACAGATATTTGATTAAATACGGTGCGTCAGAAACACAGATTTCAGCTCACCCAAATGGCGTACAGGGCCATCAGTTGTGGAGTGGTTGTCTTAAAGTGTCGACAATGAAAATCGGCTTTGTATCTTCTAATGCTATCGATCTCATCCAAACGCTATAAGGGTGTGGTTTTAGTTTCCAACAGCAGTCACATACAAAATTGTAACTGTAGCATTAGGTATGATGAGAAGAACAAAATGACGTGAGCTTAGCATCAGTTGAAATCTTGACACTGACGACGATTAAACTAAAATCAAATATGCTTCTAACTTGATTTAAGTGTGTGCGTAAGCACAACAAATATAATATTGTCAGCGAACGATATAGAGACTTGATTTCAATAGATGTTTAGACAATAGGTTTAGAATGGGCTTTGCATTCAAACCAAAAATGGCGTCACACATTCTGCGCGAGCCATTGGAGACCGGCGGCTAGTTGCGAAAAAGGCGTCTGCTATAGCTCAGCTTTCAGCTTGTGCTGTGAGTTGAGCCACGTTCATCTGTAGTCATCTCAGCGCTTGGCTACATATAATTGATCATTCTATGTTTCTTTCTCGGTTGTGTGTGTGTGTGTGTGTGTGTGTGTGTGTGTGTGTGTGTGCGTCCGGGAGGTTGTGATTTGTTGCTGTTGGTGGTGGTGGTGGTGTTATTGGGATGTGTTGATATTTTTTCTGACTTTTTTTTCTTTTTCTTGTCTTGTTTCGTTCATTTTGTTTTATACACAGATCGTGTTACCCACATTGTCGGTATACTGTCTAAAGGTACGATCTTTCATGCAGAGTTCAAGATTTCTGATCTTCTGAAGAAAAAAAAAAAAGAAATGTAAGTAAACGCTACTGTACAATGAACGACTTAAACTAGAAAGCATGGATCGAAAGACTTAATGTCAGTCTTAAATCTTCTCCACCACCTCTCCCTTTCCACAACCCCTTCCACCTCACCACCTCCCTGACCCCACCCCAATTAAAGGTGTATCGGCTTACACAAGACAAGACAAGACAAGAACAAAATCTTTACTAACGAGGGTAATATAGGTATATGTATATACAGTCAGTGTCAAGCTTTGCTACATCCAGTTCTCGCCATAAAGAGAGAGACACACAGAAGGCAAGAAGAGTACATTGAAAGAATGTGAAACAATGGTCAAAGAAACGACGAAATCGTTTCTAACTCGTGTGTTTGCACATGTTATATTCGATTACATAGACAGATGTTAACAAATACTCTCTCTCTCTCTCTCTCTCTCTCTCTCTCTCTCTCTCTCTCTCTCTCCCTCAGCCCCCTCCCCCCACTCTCTCTACTCCCTCTGTCTCTCTCACTCTCACTCTCTCTCTCACTCTCGCTCGCTCTCTCTCTCTCTCTCTCTCTCTCCATTTCTATATCTGCCTCTATCTCTCTCTCTCTGTCTCCCTTCTTCCGGCCCCCTCCACTATTTCTCCCACCCACCCCCACCCCAACTCCTACTCCTTTCTTCTCCGCCCTTGTTATTTACTTCTAGGGTATGGAGGCGGGGACAGTTGAAAACTGTGGAGAGTTCAAAAGCCTCGGTGGTCGATGGAGGCACAGGTGGGTATAGTCAGAACAAAAACGTCACCTCACGGTGTCAACAGTCGCCCCCCACGTGTGCTTTGACTCTTCAGGCCAGTGACCGGTCATTCCGGGATCAAAGGGTTTTTCTTTAACTTGAGGAGCGAAGGACGGTACTTTTAACGACGTGTACTAATGCATTGTGTGTCTGACCGTCCGCGTCTCTTTTACGCACGATGGTTTTGCGGCCTTTAGAATATTGAAACGACGCTTGTAATAGACAGTTTAGACGAACCCCCCCCACCCACCCACCCCCCACCCCACCCCCCTGCCTCCTCTCTTTTGGGGAGTGGATGGAGGGTGGGGGGGTAAAAAGTACTTTTAACGACAATAACTAATTAAAGTCTGTTGTGTAGTGTGTGTGTGTGTGTCTGTGTGTCTGTGTGTCTGTGTATGTTTGGAAAGAGGGACAGATGCATTCTTCCAGTACTCACATCCTGAAAGGCACCATCCACCTGCACCTGTGCTCTGTCTCTGGGAGCGACCGTTCACTCTGCATTTCAATGTTTGGAGGAGCAGAGGAATGTACTTTTAACGACTGATATATATATATATATATATATATATATATATATATATATATATATATATATATATATATATATATATATGCATGGATCGGGGTGAATATTTAAATATGGTAGGGTATAAACTGAAGAAGCAGCAAATGCTTCTTTTTTTCTTCTTCTTCTTCTTCTTCTTCTTCTTCTTCTTCTTTTGCATCACGTCATCTGAAAAAAAGAGAAAAATGGAAAATTGACAATATAGAAATTAGAAAATCTAATAAATCGCCCGCATGCGTGTGCTTGTGTGTGTGTGTGTGTGTGTGTGTGTGTGTGTGTGTGTGTGTGTGTGTGTGTGTAGGCGTGTTTGTAGGTGTTTGTGTGCGTGTGAACGCGCTCGCGTGTGTATGTATGTTTGATTGTAAATATCTAGGTGTTTGTGTGTGTGTGTGTGTGTGTGTGTGTGTGTGTGTGTGTGTGTGTGCCCATGCCTGTGTCCGTGTATCTGTGTGTGTGTCTGTGTCTGTGTTTGTGTGTGTGTGTATCTGTGTCTGTGTGTGAAGGTGGAAGGAGGAGCAGGATGTCTTTCGCTCTGTGTGTGTCTGTCTCATCCTTTTGCTGGTTAAATCCACCCCCACCCTACCCCCAGCCACCTTTACCCCCAGTCACTCCCCTCCGTTTTCTTTCACTCCCATTTCTGCCAGACACTGTAAATAGCCTAGTTAAGCCCTGTCTCGTCCAGGGATTTGAGACTAATGAAAAGCAAACATGATGCATTTTGGTTGTTTGGTCATTGCTGTGCATTATTTGTAGTTGTTGCTGCTGCTGTTCTTATTATTATTGTTTTATTAAAATAATAGATATAATACATTTTGATTACTTCAGTAGAAGTAGTAAGTAGTCACGTTTCCTTAGCTTGTAAACCATTCAATGCGAAATATGACAGAGGTATTGTTGTTTGGTCAACTAAGTTAAATGGGTTTTTTTTAATGAGTGCTTGTTTTGTTGTGTATTGTGTTTCAGTGATGAGAGACTGGATGACTTGAGTTTGATACACTAGAGTTGATGATTCCCTTGTGATTTTGATTGATGTTTGCGTTTGTTTAGGTATTGTTGTTGTCGGCGTTGTCGTCGTTGTTGTTGTCGTCGTTATCATGGTGGTGGTTGTGGTAATGGTGGTTGCTGCTGTTAGAAAGTGGAAGAGAAAATATCTGAAGTTTTCCTCTTTCTGTTGGTATTGCTGTTGTTGTTGTTGTTGACGTTGTCGTTGTTGGTGTTGTAAAGGTCGTCGTTTGCTTTTTTGCTCTTGTTGGTGTTGTTTTGTTTGGTGTCGATAGCATCTATGGGGTTAAGCAGTCTTTTTTTTCTGGATTCGTACTCCTATCGTCTCTATCATTTGTTTTATGTATGTCTGGTTGGTTGTTTGTTTGCTTGTTTAGTGCTCTTTACCTCCCGAAGTTGAAAAGAACAAGAAAACTTCCCTAGATCCTACAATTAAAAAAAGAACAAAAAACTGGGAGATAAGAAGACCAAAGCTTTTGGATAAAACTTAGGTCTGTTATTGTTATTGTTATTGACGCAGAGACGTCTCCCTCCGCTTCGCAGGAGGGGGGCAATGACCTACACTGGCTGAAGTAACTGATTGCTTCAGTCAGGAGATAAACTTCGAGTATTTGCTTCGCCGTGATATACAGGCTAGCCAATATGTGTAAGGTAAGTGACCCTTGGCTGTACATAATCAACTAACAGGCGTTGTGTGTTGTAGGAGGGGGTGTGGGGTAGGTGCAAGTTAGGGTGAGTGGGATGGAGGTGTGTGGATGTGGGTGTGTCTCTGTCTTTGTCTATGTGTGCGTGGAATGATAGGTAGGTGTGGGGTAGGGAGTAACATAAGTATTGATAGAATGGATTGCATGTGGAGGCTCTGTGTGTGTGTTTGGGTGTTTGTGTGCTTGTGTAATGACAATATCCCCTAATGCACACGCACGCACGCACGTACACACAACACAACACAACACACTCACTCACACCACACACACACACACACACACACACGCACGCACGCACACACACACACGCACACACACACACACACACACACACACACACACACACACACACACACACACACGCACACACACACACACGCACACGCACACGCACACACACACACACATTATACAACACACCCAGTCACCTCCCTCAACACACATACAACGGACAGAGACAGAGAGGCGGACAAAGAAACACACACAAAGACATAGCATCTTTCAGAACGCTGCTGAAAATGACATATCATAAAACGCTTAGCCAGTTTGTTGTATTGACACACAGAAATGTTTGGTGTGTGTCCTTTCTTTGTCTTCTCTTCTTATTCTTAACCAATACTGGGTTTTTACTTTTTCATTTCAAAATTCGTTTTCAAAACGCGGTTGATGGGTGCGACTTTTAAGAACGTAGTCACACGGGACAATGTGTCGTCGCGTCGGCGTGTGTTTTATGTCCGGACATCTCAGGCCCGAGAGGGGTGGACACATGCGGTGTTGCCTGTCAACGGTGGTTGGCCTCTCGCCATCACTGCTCTTTCCCGTATCTCAATTTTTTTCGAAATGTCGGATATCTCGGTGAAAGTTTAGGATATATTTTTGTAATTACTTTTTTTGGTTTCTAAGCATTTCTCTGTGTGTGTGTGTGTGTGTGTGTGTGTGTGTGTGTGTGTGTGTGTGTGTGTGTGTGTGTGTCTGCTGTCTGTCTGTCTGTCTGATTATCTGTCATTGTTTGACTACGATTCGTTCTTTTTTCTTTCTTTTTTGGCGGGGGTGAGGGAGGGGGGCGAGGGTTTCTGAAAGATTGTGCTAGTTTTTTGGGATTTTGTTTTTCTTTTGTTTGTGTTTGTTGTTTGGTTGTTGTTTTTTTAGGTCGTGGGGGGTTATATTTAGCATTGAAGCTTGTAACATGGGATTTCACTTAATGATAGTGTTTTTCTTCAGACCTGTTTCTTCTCTTCCGTTGATTTGAGACGTGTTTTGCGCACAGGGAAAACAAAAAAAGAAAATGATGTCTTAAAATGTCAAAATTCTCATCAAGTTGTTAATTTCTTCCATGCCATTCAAAATCAAACAAAAAATAATGTTGCGGAATTCTGTCTGAAAATAACGCTGCAAAAACACTCTGGATGTCTATGCATTATGCATGAAGTATCCAATGACTCTCCCTCCCCTCCCTCTCTCTCTCTCTCTCTCTCTCTCTCTCTCTCTCTCTCTCTCTCTTCCCAGCATTCTGTGACGTTTGTCATATTTTTGGTTTTACGACTTAAGAAAATAAATGAAGGATTCTCAGAAATGAGTTTGCATCCTGTTTTAGAAGTAAAGAGTTTGGGTGTCTTTTTTTTTTTTTTTTGTCTTTTTATTTTTCCACACAAAGACTTCTCGTTCGAATTCGTTCAATGTTCTTCCTGTGTGTATTTGTGGGTGGGTGGCAGTTGATAGCATGTCCATGGGGACACGGAGACAGCGTGCGTTCTTTCACCAGCCTGATCAGGACTGGGATAGGCGGACACCTGCAGTCATCACTGTCGACTGTTTCAGCATCGCTTGCCGTCTCCGCCCTCAGTGTGTGTGTGTGTGTGTGTGTTGGAGAGCGGGTGTGTGTGTGGGGGGGAAGAGGCTGGAGGAGGGGGGGTTCTCCTCCACCTGCATGTCGTCAGGCAGCCCGAAAAAAAAAACCCAAAGTTTTGTCATATCACAGGGTTTTGGTTTTGAAAATAGAACAGTAATCCTGTTACATGTGGGGGTAGGGAGGGTGTGGGGGGGAGGGGAGGGTGTGTGCGTGTGTGTGTGTGTGTGTGTGTGTGTGTTAATTTGCCTTCTGAAACTTTTTTTCCAGTGGTTTTTTTTCTTTACTCACCGACTGCTTTCTGTTTGGTATTGTTGTGTCTCCAAAATTGTTTTTAGTCATTTCCGGCTAGGCGATTCTTTTCTTTATTTCAGAGCAATGGTATGTGGCTCACACATACACACACACACAAACACCCACATGCACACACACATACATACACACACAGACAGAACAGGTCTGTTAAGCGTGAAAACGTATCACTGAGTGGTCAATCAAATGTCAGTGTGCACAGGTGCGTTATGAAATACTATACAAAGCAATACAGTGCAATGCAACACAGTTCAACTCAATGCCCCACAATTAAAGACAGTAAGATAGGAATATTATCACTGATGGTGTCATATTTAGCTTTGCGTTGCGAAACGTAATCCCACTCGAAAGCACTACAACCTAGTACAGTGCAGCTGCAACAGACCATATAAGTATCAGCATCAGTATCAGTAGCTCAAGGAGGCGTCACTGCGTTCGGACAAATCCATATACGCTACACCACATCTGCCAAGCAGATGCCTGACCAGCAGCGTAACCCAACGCGCTTAGTCAGGCCTTGAGAAAAAAAAAATTAATAACAATACAGTGCGACCGGACCAAACTAATACCAAACTCCTTTGAAAAAATATCAGAACTAGGTAGCAACGCGAAACGTCAGACGAAACACAGAAGCATGAAGATTTTTTTTTTTTTTTTAAAGCAACATAAACAACACTTCCTGCCTACGTGACTGTGTGCAGGGACAACGATTGTGTGTGTGTGTGTGTGTCTGTGTCTGTGTGTGTGAGTGATGTTTTGTTTTATTTATTGCATTCCCATTCGTTACGGGGGACGGCACAGGGAGTGTTGGGGAAGAGAGGGTTTCTAAGTGTGTTCCCTCACTTGGCTTGATCAGGACCAGGAGGGGCGGACACCTGCCGTGTTAGTTTTGGGATTTGCTTTTCTCTGTCTCTCTCGCTGTCACTCTCTTTGTCTGTCTCTCTGTCTCTCTCTTTGTCTGTCTCTCTGTCTCTGTCTCTCTCTCTGGCCTTTCTGTCTCTGGTTTCTCTGTCTCTCTGTCTATGTCCCTCTGTCTGTCAGTGTCTCTGTCCCTATCTCTGTCTCTCTCTCTATTTGTCTGCCTCTCTGTCTCTGTCTCTGTCTCTCTCTGTGGTATTTCTGTCTCTTGTTTCTCTCTCTGTGTGTCGGTCTCTGTCTCTCTCTGTCTCTGTCACTGTCTCTGTCCCTGTCTCTCTCTCTCTCTCTCTCTCTCTCTCTCTGGTTTTTCGATCGCTTGTATTCTGCGTTTACATGTCTCTCTTTGTCTCTATTTCTGTCTCTGCCTCTGTGTGTGTGTGTGCGAGCGCGCGCGTCTCTCTCTCTCTCTCTCTCTCTCTCTCTCTCTCTCTCTCTCTCTCCCTCTCTCTCTATCTCTCTCTTTCTGTATTTCTACTTGGAAAACAATGATAATGCATTAACACAATAGCACGTATCTTTCTCTGCCTGTGTGCTCTTGTTCTATTCATAGGACGAAAATATCTGAATAATCAAATAAGTTTTTAAAAAAGTTACAGAAAGCATTTACAGTATGCTATTTTGAATCCCAAATTTCCAATATAACAAAATATTCCTACGTTAAATATATATATATATATATATATATATATATATATATATAAAGAAGCCAATCCACGTGAAAATGACTTCTGATAAATTGAAGGTTGTATCGACTGGAAAAAACAATTCTCAGCTCGTAATTCGTTAATCATCATCAAACATCGAATCAACTCCAAGCTTTGTGACACGCCAAGAAAACATTGGGAACCGATCGGTACTGCTAAATGATTGTAATCTTGAAGCTTATGCAACGTGGGTGTATCTATAGCGAATAAGTGGAAACAGAACGAACGAACGCGTGACCCCAACCCCCCCCCCCCCCCCCCCCCCCCCCGCAACTCCCCCACCCCCACCCACCCATACACACACACACACTTCTTTATTTCGGAGAAGTGCAAAAAGTGCACATGTCAATAGGAGGAGATGGTTTGGGGGCCTCCCTTTGCTGTCATTGAAAGATGCAATATTCATGTTCTCCTGTCTGATTTCTGCCCCCCCCCCCCCCCCCCCCCCCCCCCCCCGCCCCCATCCCAGCCCCCAAAACCTACAGTTTTGGAGGAGGAAAATGTTGGTGTCAGTTTTTGTTTTTTCTTTTATCAAATCAAAATGATCCCAGAAATGGCTATTTTCACTTGTCCTCCCATTCGGAACAAACCATGTCGCTTACAGCCCAGCCCACTGCACAAGGTTGCTATCTCGTGGCTATTACTCCAGTAATCTTCCCCAAAAAGTACAGAAGTATATATGCATAACGAATGGCTCTTTACTCAGAGAGAACTCACATGACCCCTACTCCCTCTCCTTCTGTTCTCTTTAAAGGGATTCTCTGTCACTGTCTCTGTCTGTCTGTCTGTATGTCTCTCTCTCTCTCTCTCTCTCTCTCTCTCTCTCTCTCTCTGTCAGACACGTATGCAAGAACACACACACACACACACACACACACACTCCTTTTCTCCAAGATTTTTAAACATCTCCTTAAAGTCATTTTATAACCATGGAAGAGCTCTTTATCTCCACACGTTTTGATTACATTATTCTCTCTCTCTCTCTTTCTCTCTCTCTCTCTCTATCTGTCTCTCTCTCTGTCTCTCTCTCTCTCTGTCTCTCTCTTGCTCTCTCTCTTTATCCCTCTCTCTCTGTCTCTCTCGCTCTCTTTTTCTCTCTCTTTATCTGTCAGGCAGGTATATAAACACACACACACGCACGCACATACACACACACACACACACACACACACACACACACACACACACACACACACACACACACACACACACACACACACTAAAGCCTATGCATGCATAACAGAGAGTAAGAGACAAAGAACCACCGGTGTGTGTGTGTGGGAGTGATGGCCTAGAGGTAACGCGTCCGCCTAGGAAGCTAGAGAATCGGAGCGCGCTGGTTCGAATCACGGCTCAGCCGCCGATATTTTCTCCCCCTCCACTAGACCTTGAGTGGTGGTCTGGACGCTAGTCATTCGGATGTGACGATAAACCGAGGTCCCGTGTGCAGCATGCCCTTAGCGCACGTAAAAGAACCCACGGCAACAAAACGGTTGTTCCTGGCAAAATTCTGCAGAAAAATCCACTCCGATAGGAAAAACAAATAAAACTGCAGGCAGGAAAAAAAAAATGGTTGGTGCTGAAGTATAGCGACGCGCTCTCCCTGGGGAGAGCAGCCCGAATTTCACACAGAGAAATCTGTTGTGATAAAAAGAAATACAAATACAAATACAAATCTTAGTCTACTTTGACACCACAGAGAAAGCCCAAATGGGAAACCACTTCCATAGTACCACTCACAGTCACGGCAAAAAATAAAAACAAAACAAAACAAAAAATACTGTAGAATGAATGCACGTGCCGCCACAACACTGAACTGGATAATAAGGATGGCAAAGGGAAAGGGAACTCCTTCCAGCCTCATCCACCACTACACCCACACCCACACCCACTCTAACACCACGCCACCTCTCAACCCCTTGCAGCCTCCCCTCTTTCCATCTTTCCTTTTCTCACCCCCAACACCCCTACCCCACCTCCCCTCACCCCCAGCCACCTTCTCACGCACACCATTCATCTCCTCCTACTTCCTTCATCAGTTACCGTTCAATATCTCCCTGCTCCCACTCCAAGGCCGCTCGTTACTTTGAGGGCCAGATAATTCCTCCAGTCGGCGATGTGAATAAATGGTCAGTGATCAGCTTGCGGACAGTAACACGAGGCGAGATAGACAGCCCCACACGTCGAGCCAGGGAGGGAGAATGGAAACGGGATCTGTGCTGGGCGCCCTCGGATTTGCAAGAGAACGCCATTTGTCGCCTCTCTTTTTCCAGGCCCTAGTCCGAGACAGGTCGACGGGCGCGAGTTTGGCAAGGTGGTCATCTTTCTTGTGGATCCGTTTAGGGAATTGTTGGAGAGTGTGGAACTCTGTGTGTGTGTGTGTGTGTGTGTGTGTGTTTTAAGTGTGTGTGTTTTAAGTGTGTGGTTGTGTTACTGTGTGTGTGTGTGTGTGTGTGTGTGTGGTTGTGTTACTCTGTGTGTGGGGGTGGAGGGGCCTGTGTGCATGTGTGTATGTGTGTGTGTGTGTGTGTCTTTGTCTGGCTGGCAGGCTGGCTGGCTGCTTACCATTTTCTCTCTCTCTGTACCTGTCTCTGTTTGTCTGTCTCTCTCCATCCGTTTCTTTTTTTCTCTATACATCTCTAATTTCCTCTCCAACTCTCCCGTCCTCACTACTAAAACACAAAATGCAGACCAAGTGTTCACTGTATTCATTCACAAAGGTTTTTGTTTTGTTTGGATGGTTGTGTGTGTGTGTGTGTGTGTGTGTGTGTGTGTGTGTGTGTGTGTGCATGTGTGTGTGTGCGGTTGTGCACGCGTATATCCGTGTATGTATATATGTATGTGTGTGTCTGTCTGTGTGTGTTTGTGTGTGTCTGTGTATGTGTGCTTGTGTGTGCACGTGCGTCCGTGCTAGCATACATGTAGGTGGTTGCGTGAGCGCGATCAAAAATGTGTGTTTCATATGCCTACATGCTTGGTAATACGCGTAACAGCACAAGTCAGCAAGAGACGAATACCGAAGCACTGAAGCTGTTCCTGTGGAGAACACAGTGAACATCCAAGACAACCGATTCCTTTCTTTTATACCTGCTGACTCGTCTTCTTGCTCCTCCTCCCCCCGCCCCAAGCCCTCACTGTCTGCCTCGTTTCAGTGTCCGATCTTACTGTCTGGAACCAGGGTCCTTGGAGCATAGGCACAATTCCTGCTGTGACACGCCACCTTCTGAAGGATGCCAGGACCAGACTGGCTTGGAAAATCAGGCATGGCCTCCGTATAGTTTCTGTGGTTGAACTGTGGAAACAAGAACTGAGAGAGTTGACGTGTTGATGAATGCGAACTGGGATGGTTTGGATTTTGCGATTTTCAAAAGATCAATGATCTGTTGATTTGTTGAAGTGTCATTTGACGTGCTCGGCTTGGGTCTAGGCATCACTAGAAATTTGTGAATTGCCCGTACGCATTTTTTTGTCTTTCTCTGTCTGTCTCTGTCTCCACCTCTCTCTCTCTCTCTCTCTCTCTCTCTCTCTCTCTCTCTCTCTCTCACCCATGTGGCTGTGTTGTTTTTTTTCTTCCGTACATACATGCGTGCATGTTATTTTTGTTTTGAAACGCTCATCAATAAACATTCGCTGTTCCCTGTCTCAATGTTGTAAAACATTTCTTTTGTTTTTGACAAAGGTGTGCTATGAT
>NC_134877.1:49235623-49240623 GCF_041734735.1 Babylonia areolata
CTCTTCTCCCTACCCACCCTCCACACCCCCACTCTTCTCCCATCCCCTCCTCGTCTGCCTCGTTTCAGTGTCCGATCTTATTGTCTGGCACCACGGTCCTTGGAGAATGGGCAGAATCCCTGCTGTGACACGCTATTCTCTGAAGGATGCCGGGACCAGACTGGCTTGGAAAATCAGACATGGCCTCTGTAGGGTTCCTTGGTTTGATCTGTAGAAAAAAGAGTGGAGTGGAGAGAGAGAGAGAGAGAGAGAGAGAGAGAGAGAGAGATGGTGTGTCATGTCAGTGGGAAGGGGAGTGGAATGGGTTTTGTGAGTGTCAAGGGGCTGGATCTGTAGATTACACGCCCCTTTTAGTTATTTCAAGTTGTTTCATCCATTGGGGTGTGAGTATGTGTGTGTGTGTGTTTGGGGTGGGGGGCGTTTGTTTTTTGTTTGTTGTATGTTGTGTGTTTGTATGTGCGTGTCTTTTGTTTGTTTGGATTTGGATTTTTTGGGGGGAGGGTTGTTTGCTTTTTGTTTGTTGTTGTTGTTGTTGTATGATAAGCATCGCTGAGTTCACAATCAAAGGCTAGGTTTTCAAAGACGGTAGATCCCATGTGAAAACTAATATTGAATAGTCTCGAGCTCTTAGATGTCTATCGTTACAAAATGTGTTTCTCGTTTGTTTTCTTTGTTTGTGCTTTTTGGTGTTTTCTTTTGGTTTTTTGTTTTGTTTTGTTTTGGGGTGTTTTTTGTGTGTTTTTTTTTTTGTTTTTTTTGTTTTTTTTCGTTTGCTTGACTGTTTCTTGTTGTTTTTTGTTGCTGTTGTTTTGTGTATGTGTGCTTTTTTGCTTTTTTTTTTTTTTTTTTTTTTTTTTTGCTTTTTTTTTCACTAGTGTTTTTAAGGCCTTTCTCAAAGCAGTGTTATCATGTATCACTAGTGGCTTTTATACCATCATTGATGCTTCTTTCAATCATAGCACGACTAGTTTTGTATCTTTTGATACATTGTGAACGCCATTGTCCTGCCATCCAGCTCGATCTGGAGAAGCAGAATAAATTCCCATGAGACCTTGAGTGAATGTAAGATATTTACAGTCTTATTCTTATTCTTCGTCTCCCTTAACTCTGTGAAGAATCTCTCGGTTGCCCCACAGAAGAACTGTTCACCAGATTCCTCCAGGCCTATCATTTGTGTGTCAAAGCCTGATGCTCTGCAGATGGCTTTCCCGTACATTCTGCAATGTTGTCACTGAGTTCGTCGTTTTTATCTTGTCATCCACTCTGTCTCCCTCTCCTTCCTTCTATAGCTCCACCATTTATCCACCAGGCGCCGTCACCGTGATTCGAGCCTCAGACCCTCACATTGAAAGTCCAACGCTTTAACCACTCGGCTAATGAGCTCGTAAACCATTTTAACAAACCCTTTTTGGATCTGTTTCAATCCAATGACCAACACTTGCCATGGCCGAGCAAAACGTATGTTTCACCAGAACATTGAAGAAGGTTCCAAACACACCAGCAGCCAGTTCAGAACATCACTCCACTCCACTGCAGACGTTGAACGCCAGGTTCACATCCATCAAAGTAGACTGTACCTTGCTTTTACTGACGTATCGTGTTTCAGGCAATGCAGGGGCAGAATTCAGAAACTTGAACAGCATATGCACAAAAAACTAATGGTCACTCCCACAGTGTGGGTCTCTTGTGTGAAGGCTCTGTCCATGATTGTGTGTGTGTGTGTGTGTGTGTGTGTGTGTGTGTGTGTGTGTGTGTGTGTGTGTCCGTGTGTGTGTGTGTGTGGCTGAGTAGGTGTGCCTGTACGTAAGGACAGCAATATTTCAATCAGGCTTGGGTACGTCTAACATCCACCTGAGTTTCCTTGTAGGAGGCTTTCCGAATTTTCTGCAGCAGACAGCCTGCCTGTGTACGATGCTGAATGGGGTGGGGAGTGAGGAGGGCAGGGAGGTGTGTGATTGTGTGTGTGTGTGTGTGTGTGTGTGTGTGATGGTATGTATGTGTGTGTGTGTGATTGTGTGTGTGTGACAGTGTGTGTGTGTGTGTGTGTGTGTGTGTGTGTGTGTGTGTGTGTGTGTGTGTGTGACAGTGTAATAGTGTGTACGTGTGTGTGTGATAGTGTGTATGTGTGTTTGGTCACGGCCCAACACTCGGCTTATATCACATATTGACATAAGTTTACATTTGGGCCAACAGCAAAGTGAGAGCTGTATTATCAATGGTTTCTCCAGTCAATGGGAAATCATTTACAGCTTAGTCTTTTGTGAAGGACTATGACTCTCAAACTAGGAGGCAAAATTGCACTGGCTCTTAGTTCTGCAACCTTGTGGCTAGTTGGCCTTTGGGAACCATCCCAACGCCGACTGTCCTAAAACCCTCTTGGCCGAGAGAGTGGGGATGTAACTTGGGCAAGACACTTTCCGCTATAATCAAAGTCTTAGCCCAAATAGTCGGAACAGCAGTTGCCTCCTCTGTTGTTCTGATGGTCATAGTCGGACACGACTGACTATCATATATATATATATATATGTGTGTGTGTGTGTGTGTGTGTGTGTGTGTGTGTGTGTGTGTGTGTGTGTGTGTGTGTCTGTGTGTCTGTGTCTGTGTGTCTGTGTGCGTCTGTGTCTGTGTGTACCTGATAGTGTGTCTGCGTTTGCTTGTTTGGTGGCAGATGTGAGATTTGATAAGATCTGGATGTGTCTGAGCTTCCTAATAAAATGAGATTTTTTGCGAATTTTCTGCTACAAACAGTCCACTCTTAATTTCAACCGGCATGTGTGTATACGCATATGTCTGTCGGTCTGTCTGTGAGTCTTTGCGTGCGTGTTTGTGTCTAAGCGAGTGTGTACGCGTGAATGTGTGTGTGTGTGTGTGTGTGTGTGTGTGTGTGTGTGTGTGTAAGTGCAGGTGCCGTCTGTGTTTCTCGAGGGAGTCTCTCCCCCCCCCCCTCCCCCTTTCACTCTTCCCACATTCTTATCTCCCCCCCCTCCCCTTTCACCTCTCCTCCCTCCCCCCCCCACCCCCCACCCCCACGACAACCCTCTCTCCTATCTCATCCTTCTGTCTGGTTCCTTTCGAGGCCTGATCTCATTGACTGACATTATGGTCCTCGGAGAACGGGCAGCGGGGTCCTCAGCGACACCGAGCCGGAAACCAGACTTGCCTGGTCAATCTGACGCTGCCCCTGTGGAGTCTCTTAATTGCTTTGACGTAGAGGGGGGGTGGGGGGGAGAAGGGAGAGAGGAGAAGAACCGAGACTGAAGAGTTAACGCAAGGGGTGGGTTGGGGTAGGCGAGGGTGTAGGGGGTGGAGGTGAGGGTCGGGGGGGGGGGGGGGTAACTGAGGGTGGAGATTGCGTGGAGAAGAGAAGTGCTTGCTGGAATAGCTTCGTCAGTCTAGTGTTAGGGTTGTTGTTGTTGTTGTTGTTGTAGTTGTTTTATGTGTGTCTCTGTTACATGTGAGATTCTTTGTCGGCACAATTTCTATGTTACTTATTTTTGCAGTGATGTGAGACATGCATCAGAAGGGTTGTTGTTGTTGTTGTGTTGTTGTTGTTATTATTATTATTATTATTATTATTATTATTGTTTTATCTGTGCCTCTATTACATGTTTTAGATTCTTTATTAGTGCAAGTTCAATGTAACTGATTTTTTGTTTTCAATGATGTGAGATATGCATCCATGCTTTCCAGCTTGGTCATTTGCAAATTTCTGTACAGCTGTTCTGAATCGGTTTGTAAAGACTACCCTCCATCAACTGTGTTACGTGTTTGATAGTTTGCAAATGATGTGTGTCCACACTTTTGTATTCCCAGATTCAAAGACACACACAGTTGGCCGCCGCTCTTTCTCCGAACGAGGTCATACAACTTGCAGTGAACTCCTCACTTCACTTCGTCAGATCGCTGAATTCACTTCTTTCAAGTCTGGCCTTGAAACACACCTCTTTTCGACATAGCTCTCCCTTCCTTTACTCTCTTTCTACGTGTTCTCTAGCTTTCTTTCTATCCACATGTATTCAGAAGCTTTGTGTTGTTGTTCTTTTCCATCCCTCTGAGTCAGAATTGTGCATGTATGTGAATGACTGGTGTGGAAGCGCTTTGATTTGTATCTGGAAAATATTAAGCGTCATATAAAACTGTAGTAGCAGTAGTAGTAGTAGAAGTAGTAGTAGTAGTAGTTGTTGTTGTAGAGTTATCAAAAGACTCGTATTGACGGACATTTGTTGCACGTGGCACGTCTTGATGAAGCTGTCCACTTCAGTCGCCTTAGCAACATAAAACTTACAGAAAGCTGTTTGACTTGGTTGGTGTCGTTTTGTTGGTCCAGTCTTCCACACTGATGGCAAAGCAGGCCAGGAGTGTGCCGTCTCTCCTGCTTGAGCAATGTATACATCTATCTGGATCCTGCTCTCTTTCTCTGTCTCTCTGTCTCTCTGTCTCTGTCTCTCTGTCTCTCTGTCTCTCTCTCTCTCTCTCTCTCTTATAAATATGATGCTTATTATAATGTTGTTTCTTTTCTCGTTGTTTTTTTTATGAATTTGTTAACATTTACTCATTTCTTAGGGTTTTCTTCATGACTTTTATTTAGACATTTCTTCCCTTTCGAGGGCTGGAGAAAGCAATTGTTTGCTTACTCTAATGCTATCGGAAATAAGATCCATTCATTCGTTCATTCATTTATCATTCATTTATTCCTTCCTTCATTCATTCATTCATCCTCTCTCTCTCTCTCTCTCACTCACTCACTCTATCTCTCTCATTACCATATTCATATACTTATTGTCATGAATGTAGGTATCATGATTATGTACTTGAAAATGCTACTGTGCAATTGAGTGTATTTGAATTTCATGTATGTTTTTCTATAACCTTTTTTTCAATCTTGTAAACATTTTAATTTCATTGCTTTTGCCCTGAGGGCTGGATGTAAAAAAAAGCATATACATGCTTATTCCACTTCCCTCATTAAAAAGATTCGTTCGTTCGTTCGTTCGTTCGTT
>NC_134877.1:49245623-49248123 GCF_041734735.1 Babylonia areolata
ATAAAGAGACGATAGCAGAGAAACCACAGCAAAGAATCACACATACCAAACTGATCACTCGGCTGCCCATGGAATATTCCCGTCATAACAATCCTCATGAAAGGGTTATGATATATTCATACAGCACCATCATCATCACCATCATCAAAATAATCACCATCATCAAATGTCTCCAGTTATCTTACTTTTCGTCAAATGGCGTTTTATCCAAGCAACATCATAAACGTGTTAAGGTATATAGATGCCTACCGTTATGCAGCGACTTTGTCAGTCGATAAATAAACAAATGAATAAATGAACAGATAGATAACATAAAAATAAATAAATAATAAATATTTACATAAATCAATTAACAAATAAACAAATAGATAAAAACAAAAGAACTGGGGGTATAATTTGGGTTGTGTGATTCTAGTACACTACACCGGTATTCTCTTAATGGACCTGCAGTGGGACTGACACGGGAACGCTGTTTTCAAAACTGCAGCCAGTACAGGATTACCATGTCTGCTGGCTGCTGTAAAGTGCGTCATTTCCCAAGATAACGCGAAATGGCCGACTCGAATGCAGATGGACACACACACACACACACACACACACACACACACACACACACACACACACACACACACACACACACACACACACAAGCGCACATACATGCACGCAAGCACGCACGTATATACACACGCGCACGAACGGACGAACAAAGGCATGCACAAACACATGCACACGCACGCACAAATTCATGCACACACACACACCAAACACACACACACACACACGCACACACACACACACACACACACACACACACACACACACACACACACACAGACTCCCGCGCTCGCACGCGAACACGTTTGACCAACTGAAAAACGAGAGAAATTCGCGAGCTCTCTCTACTTATCTTCTTCCTGGGGGAATAGACCTCTGTACGTGGCGGAGAGAAGCCATTATCAAAATACCTAACTCCGAAGAGACACGTCGAAAGCGAAGAAACTGGCTCTGTGACAGCAACCAGGATGAACATTTTTGCTTTGTCTATGTCTGTATATATCTGTCTCTCTCTGTCTCTCTCTCTCTTTCTTTCTCTCTGTGTTTCTATCGGGCAAAAAGTAGTGTAAACATTTGGAATGGTTCTTTTCACAGTGAGGTGAGTTTTACATGGTGATCTGACAGAAAAAAAATATACACTTCGTCTTACGCAGTATTCTTTGGGGGGGCGGGGGGGGAGGAGGCTTTAGTGAGATGTCTACATTTTTACAACTTTCTCTTATTTTCGTTTGCTCATTTTCAGGTGTGCGTACACGCGTGTCAAGTATAGCATAATTCGGTTTGACAGACGTATACAACATGTTTTTTGTTTTGTTTTGTTTTTAAATTGAAGTTTACTCACCATCCAATCTCAAGTTCACATGCAACACACACACACACACACACACACACACACACAGACATATATATATATATAGAGAGAGAATGCTTTTCTTAGGCTCCTCTCTAATATCTTGCAACATGTATCTCGCTCTTTAGTTCAGTTCGTATCAACATTTTATATCTGGTTTTGTTTCCACTGCGTTTCTCCTCCTCATATTCATACGGATTCACATGTCAGCCTTTGTGAAATGCGTGCATAGCGTGTGAAATGAACTTGAGATCATTTGAAGTGCTTTGGGAGACAATACTTGCTTGGAAGTTCTACTGCTTTTTTTGGGGGGGGAGTGGGATATACTGGTGTACCATTATGGCAAACTATAAGCCTGCCAGAATCGTGATTCGTTCATGCTTCAGTTTAATGTCTTTTCATTTTCATGTTTTCTGGGCTATGTTGTTTGGAATTCAGCAGAGCAAATGAAAGTAACAATTCCATGCAAGCTACAGGTTTTTCCCTGATATTGGTCTTCAAGGCTTCCTGAAATGTCTGTTTTTGTCACAGATACGTTGGCCATCTCCTTGGTTGGTAAGTTGTTGTTGTTGTTGTTGTTGTTGTCGTCGTCGCTGCTGTTGTTGCTGTTGTTGTTTTTTTTATCTCTCTTTTCCGTCTGGTTCCCTCCCCCTCCTCCCTCGTCATGCACGTCCACCTCCTATTCTTCTTCACCGCCCGTCCTGATCATCCTCATCCTCCTCTTCCTACCTCCTTCCAGTCATCTTGTTTAAAACAATATTGCACCTCTGGGATGGGCACAAAAAAATAATATATGAAGCCTAATTTTATGCAAACTGCATTTACTGTTATATTTATATTTTTTGTGTTCTATAAACTTGGCACTTTGATCTGATATTCGACCCAACAACAAGAGCAGTCATTATTAACATTTTTTGCAAACGTTTTGGTGCAGATAGTAAAAAAGGGAAATTACTCTGTAATTAATGCTAAATGTTTAAACTGATCTTTCTCATCTTAAACATTACATTTTGAAATTATACACAATACATAAAAAGCTTGGATTTTTTTTCCATTGTATCACAAGTGAGTCTTGAAGGCCTTGCCTCTCTT